>NW_027227110.1:0-37154 GCF_037783145.1 Equus przewalskii
GGCGGAACCACCGCTCTAGACGTACCAGAACCACCTGCCGGAGAAGCTGGAAACACGTCCTGGACAGTCTGGAACCACCTGCCGGCCAAGCCTGAACCACCTGCCAAGCACAACGGAACAACCTGCCAGACACGCCAAAATCACCTGCGTGTTATGCCAGAACCACTTGGAGGACTCTCTGGGATGACCTGCCGGGCATGCCGGAACCACCTCTCAGACGTGCCAGAACCATGTGGCGGACAGTCCGGAATCACCTGTTGGGCATGCGCAACCACCTCTGAGACGTACCAGAACCACATGCCGTGCAGGCTGGAACCACCTACCGGACAGACCGGAATCACCTTTCGGGCATGCCGGAACCACCTGTCAGATGTGCCAGAAACACGTGCCGGAGACGCCGGAAGCACCTGCCAAGCACGTTGGAACCACCTGCTCAACTCGCCTGAACCACCTGCCGGACATGCCAAAATCACCTGCCGACTATGCCAGAACCACTTGGCGAACACTCCGGAATCACTTGCCGGGCATGCAGGAACCACCTCTCAGACATGCCAGAACCCCGTGCCAATGACCCCGGAAGCACCAGCCGAGCACGCCGGAACCACCTGCTCGACTCGCCAGAACCACCTGCCGATCACGCAAAAATCACCTGCCGGCTACGCCACAACCAGTTGGTGAACACTTTGGAATCACCTGCCAGGCTTGCTGGAACCACCTGCCGGTCATGCCAAAATCACCTGCCAACTACGCCAGAACCGCTTGGCGGACACTGCGGAAACACCTGTCGGGCCGGCTGGAACCACATCTCAGACGTGCCAGAAACGTGTTCATGAGATGCTGGAACCACACCCCGAACAGACGGATACCACCTGCCAGAACCGCCTGAACCACCTGCTGAGCACGCCGGAACCACCTGCTCGACTCACCGGTACCACCTCCCTGACACGCCAAAATCACCTGCTGGGTATGCCAGAACCACTTGGCGGACACTCCGGAATCATCTGCCGGACATGCCGGAACCAGCTCTCAGACACACCAGAAACATGTGCCGGAGACGCCGGAAGCACCTGCCGAGCACCGTCGCGACCTGCTCAACTCGCCTGAACCACCTGCCGGACACGCCAAAATCTCCTGCCCGCTACACCAGCACCACTTCGGGGACAAGCCGGGGGTAGCGCGTGGGGGGAGCCCGCACAGCCTCTCAGACTTGAACCTACCTGCCGGACACCACAGAACCACCTGCCGGACAGACCGGAACCACATGCCGGCACGCCGGAACCACCGCTCGACCCGCCGGAACGACCGCTGGACATGCAAAATCATCTGCGGCTTCGCCGGAACACTCGGCGACACTTCGGAATCACCTGCCGGGCATGCCGGGACCCACCTCTCGGATATGCCAGAACCACGTGCCAATGACCCCGGAAGCACCTGCCGGCCCGCCGGACCACCTGCTCGTCGCCCACCCACCTGCCAGACACGGCCAATTCACCTGCCGGCTACGCCACAACCAGTTGGGGAACACTTGGAATCACCTGCCGGGCTTGCTGGAACCACCTGCCGGTCATGCCAAAATCACCTGCCAACTACGCCAGTACCACTGGCGGACACTGTGGAAACACCTGTCGGGCCGGCCGGAACCACATCTCAGACGTGCCAGAACCGTGTGCATGAGATGCTGGAACCACACCCCGAACAGACGGATACCACCTGCCAGAACCGTCTGAACGACCTGCCGAGAACGCCGGAACCACCTGCTCGACTCACCGGTACCACCTACCTGACATGCCCAAATCACCTGCCGGGTATGCCAGAACCACTTGGCGGACACTCCGGAATCATCTGCCGGACATGCCGGAACCAGCTCTCAGACACACCAGAACCAAGTGCCGGAGACGCCGGAAGCACCTGCCGAGCATGCCGGAGCCACCTGCTCGACTCGCCAGAAACACCTGCCGGACACGCCAAACTCACCTGCCGGGTACGCCAGAACCACCTGGCGGACACTCCGAAACCACCTGTCGCGCATGCCGGAACCACCTCTCAGACGTGCCGGAAGCATGTGCCGGACACGCCGGAATCTCCTACCGGACAGACCGGAACCACCTGCCGAGCACGCCGGCGCCACGTGTTTGACTCGCTGGAACCACCTGCCGGACAGGCCAATATCAACTGCTGGCTATGCCAGAACCACCTGGGGGACGGTCCGGAATCACCTGCCAGCCATGGCGGAACCACCTCTCAGACGTACCAGAACCACCTGCCGGAGAAGCTGGAAACACGTCCTGGACAGTCTGGAACCACCTGCCGGCCAAGCCTGAAGCACCTGCCAAGCACAACGGAACAACCTGCCATACACGCCAAAATCACCTGCGTGTTATGCCAGAACCACTTGGAGGACTCTCTGGGATGACCTGCCGGGCATGCCGGAACCACCTCTCAGACGTGCCAGAACCATGTGGCGGACAGTCCGGAATCACCTGTTGGGCATGCGCAACCACCTCTGAGACGTACCAGAACCACATGCCGTGCAGGCTGGAACCACCTACCGGACAGACCGGAATCACCTTTCGGGCATGCCGGAACCACCTGTCAGATGTGCCAGAAACACGTGCCGGAGACGCCGGAAGCACCTGCCAAGCACGTTGGAACCACCTGCTCAACTCGCCTGAACCACCTGCCGGACATGCCAAAATCACCTGCCGACTATGCCAGAACCACTTGGCGAACACTCCGGAATACTTGCCGGGCATGCAGGAAACACCTCTCAGACATGCCAGAACCCCGTGCCAATGACCCCGGAAGCACCAGCCGAGCACGCCGGAACCACCTGCTCGACTCGCCAGAACCACCTGCCGATCACGCAAAAATCACCTGCCGGCTACGCCAGAACCACTTGGACGACTCTCCGAAATGACCTGCCGGGCATGTTGGAACCACCTCTCAGACGTGCCAGAAGCACGTGGCGGACAGTCCGGAATCACCTGTTGGGCATACGCAACCACCTCTGACACGTACCAGAACCACGTGCCGTGCACGCCGGAACCACCTACCCGACAGACCGGAATCAACTTTTGGGCATGCCGGAACCACCAGTCAGATGTGCCAGAAACACGTGCCGGAGACGCCGGAAGCACCTGCCGAGCACGTCGCAACCACCTGCTCAGCTCGCCTGAACCACCTGCCGGACACGCCAAAGTCAGCTGCCCGCTACAACAGCACCACTTCGGGGACAAGCCGGAATCACGTGAGGGGCATGCCGGCACAGCCTCTCAGACTGAACCTCGTGCCGGACACCACAGAACCACCTGCCGGACAGACCGGAACCGCCTGCCAGACACGCCGGAACCACCGGCTCGACCCGCCGGAACGACCGCTGGACATGCAAAATCACCTGCCGGCTACGCCGGAAACACTTGGCGAACACTCCGGAATCACCTGCCGGGCATGCCGGAACCACCTCTCAGATATGCCAGAACCACGTGCCAATGATCCCGGAAGCACCTGCCGAGCACTCCGGAACCACCTGCTCGACTCGCCAGAACCACCTGCCAGACACGCAAAAATCACCTGCCGGCTACGCCACAACCAGTTGGGGAACACTTCGGAATCACCTGCCGGGCTTGCTGGAACGACCTGCCGGTCATGCCAAAATCACCTGCCAACTACGCCAGTACCACTTGGCGGACACTGTGGAAACACCTGTCGGGCCGGCCGGAACCACATCTCAGACGTGCCAGATCCATGTGCATGAGATGCTGGAACCACACCCCGAACAGACGGAAAACACCTGCCAGACCCGTCTGAACAACCTGCCGAGCACCCCGGAGCCACCTGCTCGACTCGCCGGAACCACCTACCTGACATGCCCAAATCACCAGCCGGGTATGCCAGAACCACTTGGCGGACACTCCGGAATCATCTGCCGGACATGCCGGAACCAGCTCTCAGACACACCAGAACCACGTGCCGGAGACGCCGGAAGCACCTGCCGAGCATGCCGGAGCCACCTGCTCGACTCGCCAGAAACACCTGTCGGACACGCCAAAATCACCTGCCGGGTACGCCAGAACCACCTTGCGGACACTCCGAAATCACCTGTCGCGCATGCCGGAACCACCTCTCAGACGTGCCGGAAGCACGTGCCGGACACGCCGGAATCACCTACCGGACAGACCGGAACCACCTGCCGAGCACGCCGCAGCCACCTGTTCGACTCGCTGGAACCACCTGCCGGACAGGCCAATATCAACTGCTGGCTATGCCAGAACCACCTGTGGTACGGTCCGGGTTCACCTGCCAGCCATGGCGGAACCACCTCTCAGACGTACCAGAACCACCTGCCGGAGAAGCTGGAAACACGTCCTGGACAGTCTGGAACCACCTGCCGGCCAAGCCTGAACCACCTGCCAAGCACAACGGAACAACCTGCCAGACACGCCAAAATCACCTGCATGTTACGCCAGAACCACTTGGAGGACTCTCTGGGATGACCTGCCGGGCATGCCGGAACCACCTCTCAGACGTGCCAGAACCATGTGGCGGACAGTCCGGAATCACCTGTTGGGCATGCGCAACCACCTCTGAGACGTACCAGAACCACATGCCGTGCAGGCTGGAACCACCTACCGGACAGACTGGAATCACCTTTCGGGCATGCCGGAACCACCTGTCAGATGTGCCAGAAACACGTGCCGGAGACGCCGGAAGCACCTGCCAAGCACGTTGGAACCACCTGCTCAACTCGCCTGAACCACCTGCCGGACATGCCAAAATCACCTGCCGACTATGCCAGAACCACTTGGCGAACACTCCGGAATCACTTGCCGGGCATGCAGGAACCACCTCTCAGACATGCCAGAACCCCGTGCCAATGACCCCGGAAGCACCAGCCGAGCACTCCGGAACCACCTGCTCGACTCGCCAGAACCAACTGCCGATCACGCAAAAATCACCTGCCGGCTACGCCACAACCAGTTGGTGAACACTTTGGAATCACCTGCCAGGCTTGCTGGAACCACCTGCCAGTCATGCCAAAATCACATGCCAACTACGCCAGAACCGCTTGGCGGACACTGCGGAAACACGTGTCGGGCCAGCTGGAACCACATCTCAGACGTGCCAGAAACGTGTTCATGAGATGCTGGAACCACACCCCGAACAGACGGATACCACCTGCCAGAACCGCCTGAACCACCTGCTGAGCACGCCGGAACCACCTGCTCGACTCACCGGTACCACCTCCCTGACACGCCAAAATCACCTGCTGGGTATGCCAGAACCACTTGGCGGACACTCCGGAATCATCTGCCGGACATGCCGGAACCAGCTCTCAGACACACCAGAACCAAGTGCCGGAGACGGCGGAAGCACCTGCCGAGCATGCCGGAGCCACCTGCTCGACTCGCCAGAAACACCTGGCGGACACGCCAAAATCACCTGCCGGGTACGCCAGAACCACCTGGCGGACACTACGGAATCACCTGCCTCGCATGCCGGAACCACCTCTCAGATGTGCCGGAAGCACGTGCCAGACACGCCGGAATCACCTACCGGACAGACCGGAACCACCTGCCAAGAACGCCGGAGCCACCTGTTCGACTCGCTGGAACCACCTGCCGGACAGGCCAATATCAACTGCTGGCTATGCCAGAACCACCTGGGGGACAGTCCGGGATCACCTGCCAGCCATGGCGGAACCACCTCTCAGACGTACCAGAACCACCTGCCGGAGAAGCTGGAAACACGTCCTGGACAGACTGGAACCACGTGACGGCCATGCCTGAACCACCTGCCGAGCACGGCGGAACCACCTTCCGGACACGCAAAAATCACCTGCGGGCTATGCCAGAACCACTTGGACGACTCTCCGAAATGACCTGCCGGGCATGTTGGAACCACCTCTCAGACGTGCCAGAAGCACGTGGCGGACAGTCCGGAATCACCTGTTGGGCATACGCAACCACCTCTGACACGTACCAGAACCACGTGCCGTGCACGCCGGAACCACCTACCGGACAGACCGGAATCAACTTTTGGGCATGCCGGAACCACCAGTCAGATGTGCCAGAAACACGTGCCGGAGACGCCGGAAGCACCTGCCGAGCACGTCGCAACCACCTGCCCAACTCGCCTGAACCACCTGCCGGAAACGCCAAAATCACCTGCCCGCTAAACCAGCACCACTTCGGGGACAAGCCGGAACCACGTGAGGGGCATGCCGGCACAGCCTCTCAGACTGAACCTGGTGCCGGACACCACAGAACCACCTGCCGGACAGACCGGAACCACCTGCCGGACACGCCGGAACCACCGGCTCGACCCGCCGGAACGACCGCTGGACATGCAAAATCACCTGCCGGCTACGCCGGAAACACTTGGCGAACACTCCGGAATCACCTGCCGGGCATGCCGGAACCACCTCTCAGATATGCCAGAACCACGTGCCAATGACCCCGGAAGCACCTGCCGAGCACGCCGGAACCACCTGCTCGACTCGCCAGAACCACCTGCCGGACACGCAAAAATCACCTGCCGGCTACGCCACAACCAGTTGGGGAACACTTCGGAATCACCTGCCGGGCTTGCTGGAACCACCTGCCGGTCATGCCAAAATCACCTGCCAACTACGCCAGTACCACTTGGCGGACACTGTGGAAACACCTGTCGGGCCGGCCGGAACCACATCTCAGACGTGACAGAACCATGTGCATGAGATGCTGGAACCACACCCCGAACAGACGGAAAACACCTGCCAGACCCGTCTGAACAACCTGCCGAGCACGCCGGAGCACCTGCTCGACTCGCCGGAACCACCTACCTGACATGCCCAAACCACCAGCTGGGTATGCCAGAACCACGTGGCGGACACTGCGAAACCACCTGTCGCGCATGCCAGAACCACCTCTCACACGTGCCGGAATCACGTGCCGGACATGCCGGAATCTCCTACCGGACAGACCGGAACCACCTGCCGAGCACGCCGGAGCCACCTGTTCGACTCGCTGGAACTACCTGCCGGACAGGCCAATATCAACTGCTGGCTATGCCAGAACCACCTGGGGGACGGTCTGGAATCACCTGCCAGCCATGGCGGAACCACCTCTCAGACGTACCAGAACCACCTGCCGGAGAAGCTGGAAACACGTCCTGGGCAGTCTGGAACCACCTGCCGGCCAAGCCTGAACCACCTGACAAGCACAACGGAACAACCTGCCAGACATGCCAAAATCACCTGCGTGTTATGCCAGAACCACTTGGAGGCCTCGCTGGGATGACCTGCCGGGCATGCCGGAACCACCTCTCAGACGTTCCAGAACCATGTGGCGGACAGTCCGGAATCACCTGTTGGGCATGCGCAACCACCTCTGAGACGTACCAGAACCACATGCCGTGCAGGCTGGAACCACCTACCGGACAGACCGGAATCACCTTTCGGGCATGCCGGAACCACCTGTCAGATGTGCCAGAAACACGTGCCGGAGACGCCGGAAGCACCTGCCAAGCACGTTGGAACCACCTGCTCAACTCACCTGAACCACCTGCCGGACAAGCCAAAATCACCTGCCGACTATGCCAGAACCACTTGGCGAACACTCCGGAATCACTTGCCGGGCATGCAGGAACCACCTCTCAGACATGCCAGAACCCCGTGCCAATGACCCCGGAAGCACCAGCCGAGCACGCCGGAACCACCTGCTCGACTCGCCAGAACCACCTGCCGATCACGCAAAAATCACCTGCCGGCTACGCCACAACCAGTTGGTGAACACTTTGGAATCACCTGCCAGGCTTGCTGGAACCACCTGCCAGTCATGCCAAAATCACCTGCCAACTACGCCAGAACCGCTTGGCGGACACTGCGGAAACACCTGTCGGGCCGGCCGGAACCACATCTCAGACGTGGCAGAAACGTGTTCATGAGATGCTGGAACCACACCCCGAACAGACGGATACCACCTGCCAGAAACGCCTGAACCACCTGCGTGTTATGCCAGAACCACTTGGAGGACTCTCTGGGATGACCTGCCGGGCATGCCGGAACCACCTCTCAGACGTGCCAGAACCATGTGGCGGACAGTCCGGAATCACCTGTTGGGCATGCGCAACCACCTCTGAGACGTACCAGAACCACATGCCGTGCAGGCTGGAACCACCTACCGGACAGACCGGAATCACCTTTCGGGCATGCCGGAACCACCAGTAAGATGTGCCAGAAACACGTGCCGGAGACGCCGGAAGCACCTGCCAAGCACGTTGGAACCACCTGCTCAACTCGCCTGAACCACCTACCGGACATGCCGAAATCACCTGCCGACTATGCCAGAACCACTTGGCGAACACTCCGGAATCACTTGCCGGGCATGCAGGAACCACCTCTCAGACATGCCAGAACCCCGTGCCAATGACCCCGGAAGCACCAGCCGAGCACGCCGGAACCACCTGCTCGACTCGCCAGAACCACCTGCCGATCACGCAAAAATCACCTGCCGGCTACGCCACAACCAGTTGGTGAACACTTTGGAATCACCTGCCAGGCTGGCTGGAACCACCTGCCAGTCATGCCAAAATCACCTGCCAACTACGCCAGAACCGCTTGGCGGACACTGCGGAAACACCTGTCGGGCCGGCCGGAACCACATCTCAGACGTGCCAGAACCATGTGCATGAGATGCTGGAACCACACCCCGAAAAGAGGGAAAACACCTGCCAGACCCGTCTGAACAACCTGCCGAGCACGCCGGAGCCACCTGCTCGACTCGCCGGAACCACCTACCTGACATGCCCAAATCACCAGCCGGGTATGCCAGAACCACTTGGCGGACACTCCGGAATCATCTGCCGGACATGCCGGAACCAGCTCTCAGACACACCACAACCACGTGCCGGAGACGCCGGAAGCACCTGCCGAGCATGCCGGAGCCACCTGCTCGACTCGCCAGAAACACCTGCCGGACACGCCAAAATCACCTGCCGGGTACGCCAGAACCACCTGGCGGACACTCCGAAATCACCTGTCGCGCATGCCGGAACCAAATATCACACGTGCCGGAAGCACGTGCCGGACACGCCGGAATCACCTACTGGACAGACCGGAACCACCTGCCGAGCACGCTGGAGCCACCTGTTCGACTCGCTGGAACCACCTGCCGGACAGGCCAATATCAACTGCTGGCTCTACCGGAACCACCTGGGGGACAGTCCGGGATCACCTGCCTGCCATGGCGGAACCACCTCTCAGACGTACCAGAACCACCTGCCGGAGAAGCTGGAAACACGTCCTGGACAGACTGGAACCACGTGCCGGCCATGCCTGAACCACCTGCCGGACACGCCAAAATCTCCTAGGGGTACGCCAGAACCACTTGGACGACTCTCCGAAATGACCTGCCGGGCATGTTGGAACCACCTCTCAGACGTGCCAGAAGCACGTGGCGGACAGTCCGGAATCACCTGTTGGGCATACGCAACCACCTCTGACACGTACCAGAACCACGTGCCGTGCACGCCGGTACCACCTACAGGACAGACCGGAATCAACTCTTGGGCATGCCGGAACCACCAGTCAGATGTGCCATAAACACGTGCCGGAGACGCCGGAAGCACCTGCCGAGCACGTCGCAACCACCTGCTCAACTCGCCTGAACCACCTGCCGGACACGCCAAAATCACCTGACCGCTACATCAGCACCACTTCGGGGACAAGCCGGAATCACGTGAGGGGCATGCCGGCACAGCCTCTCAGACTGAACCTCGTGCCGGACACCACAGAATCACCTGCCGGACAGACCGGAACCACCTGCCGGACACGCCGGAACCACCGGCTCGACCCGCCAGAAACACCGCTGGACATGCAAAATCACCTGCCGGCTACGCCGGAGACACTTGGCGGACACTACGGAATCACCTGCCGCGCATGCCGGAACCACCTCTCAGACGTGCCGGAAGCACGTGCCAGACACGCCGGAAACACCTACCGGACAGACCGGAACCACCTGCCAAGAACGCCAGAGCCACCTGTTCGACTCACTGCAACCACCTGCCGGACAGGCCAATATCAACTGCTGGCTATGCCAGAACCACCTGGGGGACAGTCCGGGATCACCTGCCAGCCATGGCGGAACCACCTCTCAGACGTACCAGAACGACCTGCCGGAGAAGCTGGAAACACGTCCTGGACAGACTGGAACCACGTGACGGCCATGCCTGAACCACATGCCGAGCACGGCGGAACCACCTGCCGGACACGCCAAAATCACCTGCCCGCTACACCAGCACCACTTCGGGGACAAGCCGGAATCACGTGAGGGGCATGCCGGCACAGCCTCTCAGACTGAACCTAGTGCCGGACACCACAGAACCACCTGACGGGCAGACCGGAACCACCTGCCGGACACGCCGGAACCACCGGCTCGACCCGCCGGAACGACCGCTGGACATGCAGAATCACCTGCCGGCTACGCCGGAAACACTTGGCGAACACTCCGGAATCACCTGCCGGGCATGCCAAAATGAACTGCCGACTATGCGAGAACCACTTGGCGAACACTCCGGAATCACTTGCCGGGCATGCAGGAACCACCTCTCAGACATGCCAGAACCCCGTGCCAATGACCCCGGAAGCACCAGCCGAGCACGCCGGAACCACCTGCTCGACTCGCCAGAACCACCTGCCGATCACGCAAAAATCACCTGCCGGCTACGCCACAACCAGTTGGTGAACACTTTGGAATCACCTGCCAGGCTTGCTGGAACCACCTTCCAGTCATGCCAAAATCACCTGCCAACTACGCCAGAACCGCTTGGCGGACACTGCGGAAACACCTGTCGGGCCGGCTGGAACCACATCTCAGACGTGCCAGAAACGTGTTCATGAGATGCTGGAACCACACCCCGAACAGACGGATACCACCTGCCAGAACCGCCTGAACCACCTGCTGAGCACGCCGGAACCACCTGCTCGACTCACCGGTACCACCTCCCTGACACGCCAAAATCACCTGCTGGGTATGCCAGAACCACTTGGCGGACACTCCGGAATCATCTGCCGGACATGCCAGAACCAGCTCTCAGACACACCAGAACCAAGTGCCAGAGACGCCGGAAGCACCTGCCGAGCATGCCGGAGCCACCTGCTCGACTCGCCAGAAACACCTGCCGGACACGCCAAAATCACCTGCCCGCTACACCAGCACCACTTCGGGGACAAGCCGGAATCACGTGAGGGGCATGCCGGCACAGCCTCTCAGACTGAATCTCGTGCCGGACACCACAGAACCACCTGTCGGACAGACCGGAACCACCTGCCGGGTATGCCAGAACCACTTCGGGGACAAGCCGGAATCACGTGAGGGGCATGCCGGCACAGCCTCTCAGACTGAACCTCGTGCCGGACACCACAGAACCACCTGCCGGACAGACCGGAACCACCTGCCGGACACGCCAGAACCACCGGCTCGACCCGCCGGAACGACCGCTGGACATGCAAAATCACCTGCCTGCTACGCCGGAAACACTTGGCGAACACTCCGGAATCACCTGCCGGGCATGCCGGAACCACCTCTCAGATATGCCAGAACCACGTGCCAATGACCCCGGAAGCACCTGCCGAGCACGCCGGAACCACCTGCTCGACTCGCCAGAACCACCTGCCGGACACGCAAAAATCACCTGCCGGCTACGCCACAACCAGTTGGGGAACACTTCGGAATCACCTGCCGGGCTTGCTGGAACCACCTGCCGGTCATGCCAAAATCACCGGCCAACTACGCCAGTACCACTTGGCGGACACTGTGGAAACACCTGTCGGGCCGGCCGGAACCACATCTCAGACGTGCCAGAACCATGTGCATGAGATGCTGGAACCACACCCCGAACAGACGGAAAACACCTGCCAGACGCGTCTGAACAACCTGCCGAGCACGCCGGAGCCACCTACCTGACATGCCCAAATCACCAGCCGGGTATGCCAGAACCACTTGGCGGACACTCCGGAATCATCTGCCGGACATGCCGGAACCAGCTCTCAGACACACCAGAACCAAGTGCCGGAGACGCCGGAAGCACCTACTGAGCATGCCGGAGCCACCTGCTCAACTCGCCAGAAACACCTGTCGGACACGCCAAAATCACCTGCCGGGTACGCCAGAACCACCTGTCGGACACTCCGAAATCACCTGTCGCGCATGCCGGAACCACCTCTCAGACGTGACGGAAGCACGTGCCGGACACGCCGGAATCACCTACCGGACAGAATGGAACCACCTGCCGAGCACGCCGGAGCCACCTGTTCGACTCGCTGGAACCACCTGTCGGACAGGCCAATATCAACTGCTGGCTATGCCAGAACCACCTGGGGGACGGTCCGGAATCACCTGCCAGCCATGGCGGAACCACCTCTCAGACGTACCAGAACCACCTGCCGGAGAAGCTGGAAACACGTCCTGGGCAGTCTGGAACCACCTGCCGGCCAAGCCTGAACCACCTGCCAAGCACAACGGAACAACCTGCCAGACACGCCAAAATCACCTGCGTGTTATGCCAGAACCACTTGGAGGACTCTCTGGGATGACCTGCCGGGCATGCCGGAACCACCTCACAGATGTGCCAGAACCATGTGGCGGACAGTCAGGAATCACCTGTTGGGCATGCGCAACCACCTCTGAGACGTACCAGAACCACATGCCGTGCAGGCTGGAACCACCTACCGGACAGACCGGAATCACCTTTCGGGCATGCCGGAACCACCTGTCAGATGTGCCAGAAACACGTGCCGGAGACGCCGGAAGCACCTGCCAAGCACGTTGGAACCACCTGCTCAACTCGCCTGAACCACCTGCCGGACATGCCAAAATCACCTGCCGACTATGCCAGAACCACTTGGCGAACACTCCGGAATCACTTGCCGGGCATGCAGGAACCACCTCTCAGACATGCCAGAACCCCGTGCCAATGACCCCGGAAGCACCAGCCGAGCACGCCGGAACCACCTGCTCGACTCGCCAGAATCACCTGCCGATCACGCAAAAGTCACCTGCCGGCTACGCCACAACCAGTTGGTGAACACTTTGGAATCACCTGCCAGGCTTGCTGGAACCACCTGCCAGTCATGCCGAAATCACCTGCCAACTACGCCAGAACCGCTTGGCGGACACTGCGGAAACACCTGTCGGGCCGGCTGGAACCACATCTCAGACGTGCCAGAAACGTGTTCATGAGATGCTGGAACCACACCCCGAACAGACGGATACCACCTGCCAGAACCGCCTGAACCACCGGCTGAGCACGCCGGAACCACCTGCTCGACTCACCGGTACCACCTCCCTGACACGCCAAAATCACCTGCTGGGTATGCCAGAACCACTTGGCGGACACTCCGGAATCATCTGCCGGACATGCCGGAACCAGCTCTCAGACACACCAGAACCAAGTGCCGGAGACGCCGGAAGCACCTGCCGAGCATGCCGGAGCCACCTGCTCGACTCGCCAGAAACACCTGCCGGACACGCCAAAATCACCTGCCGGGTACGCCAGAACCACCTGGCGGACACTCCGAAATCACCTGTCGCGCATGCCGGAACCACCTCTCAGACGTGCCTGAAGCACGTGCCGGACACGCCGGAATCTCCTACCGGACAGACCGGAACCACCTGCCGAGCACGCCGGAGCCACCTGTTCGACTCGCTGGAACCACCTGCCGGACAGGCCAATATCAACTGCTGGCTATGCCAGAACCACCGGGGGGACGGTCCGGAATCACCTGCCAGCCATGGCGGAACCACCTCTCAGACGTACCAGAACCACCTGCCGGAGAAGCTGGAAACACGTCCTGGGCAGTCTGGAACCACCTGCCGGCCAAGCCTGAACCACCTGCCAAGCACAACGGAACAACCTGCCGGACACGCCAAAATCACCTGCGTGTTATGCCAGAACCACTTGGAGGACTCTCTGGGATGACCTGCCGGGCATGCCGGAACCACCTGTCAGACGTGCCAGAACCATGTGGCGGACAGTCCGGAATCACCTGTTGGGCATGCGCAACCACCTCTGAGACGTACCAGAACCACATGCCGTGCAGGCTGGAACCACCTACCGGACAGACCGGAATCACCTTTCGGGCATGCCGGAACCACCTGTCAGATGTGCCAGAAACACGTGCCGGAGACGCCGGCAGCACCTGCCAAGCACGTTGGAACCACCTGCTCAACTCGCCTGAACCACCTGCCGGACATGCCAAAATCACCTGCCGACTATGCCAGAACCACTTGGCGAACACTCCGGAATCACTTGCCGGGCATGCAGGAACCACCTCTCAGACATGCCAGAACCCCGTGCCAATGACCCCGGAAGCACCAGCCGAGCACGCCGGAACCACCTGCTCGACTCGCCAGAACCACCTGCCGATCACGCAAAAATCACCTGCCGGCTACGCCACAACCAGTTGGTGAACACTTTGGAATCACCTGCCAGGCTTGCTGGAACCACCTGCCAGTCATGCCAAAATCACCTGCCAACTACGCCAGAACCGCTTGGCGGACACTGCGGAAACACCTGTCGGGCCGGCTGGAACCACATCTCAGACGTGCCAGAAACGTGTTCATGAGATGCTGGAACCACACCCCGAACAGACGGATACCACCTGCCAGAACCGCCTGAACCACCTGCTGAGCACGCCGGAACCACCTGCTCGACTCACCGGTACCACGTCCCTGACACGCCAAAATCACCTGCTGGGTATGCCAGAACCACTTGGCGGACACTGCGGAATCATCTGCCGGACATGCCGGAACCAGCTCTCAGACACTCCAGAACCAAGTGCCGGAGACGCCGGAAGCACCTGCCGAGCATGCCGGAGCCACCTGCTCGACTCGCCAGAAACACCTGCCGGACATGCCAAAATCACCTGCAGGATATGCCAGAACCACCTGGCGGACACTACGGAATCACCTGCCACGCATGCCGGAACCACCTCTCAGACGTGCCGGAAGCACGTGCCAGACATGCCGGAAACACCTACCGGACAGACCGGAACCACCTGACAAGAACGCCGGAGCCACCTGTTCTACTCGCTGGAACCACCTGCCGGACAGGCCAATATCAACTGCTGGCTATGCCAGAACCACCTGGGGGACAGTCCGGAATCACCTGTCAGCCATGGCAGAACCACCTCTCAGACGTACCAGAACCACCTGCCGGAGAAGCTGGAAACACGTCCTGGACAGACTGGAACCACGTGACGGCCATGCCTGAACCACCTGCCGAGCACGGCGGAACCACCTGCCGGACACGCCAAAATCACCTGCGGGCTACGCCAGAACCACTTGGACGACTCTCCGGGCATGTTGGAACCACCTCTCAGACGTGCCAGAAGCACGTGGCGGACAGTCCGGAATCACCTGTTGGGCATACGCAACCACCTCTGACACGTACCAGAACCACGTGCCGTGCACGCCGGAACCACCTACCGGACAGACCGGAATCAACTTTTGGGCATGCCGGAACCACCAGTCAGATGTGCCAGAAACACGTGCCGGAGACGCCGGAAGCACCTGCCGACCACGTCGCAACCACCTGCTCAACTCGCCTTTACCACCTGCCGGACAGGCCAAAATCACCAGCCCGCTACACCAGCACCACTTCGGGGACAAGCCGGAATCACGTGAGGGGCATGCCGGCACAGCCTCTCAGACTGAACCTCGTGCCGGACACCACAGAACCACCTGCCGGACACCACAGAACCACCTGCCGGACAGACCGGAACCACCGCCTCGACCCGCCGGAACGACCGCTGGACATGCAAAATCACCTGCCGGCTACGCCGCAAACACTTGGCGGACACTCCGGAATCATCTGCCGGACATGCCGGAACCAGCTCTCAGACACACCGGAACCACGTGCCGGAGACGCCGGAAGCACCTGCCTAGCATGCCGGAGCCACCTGCTCGACTCGCCAGAACCACCTGCCGGACACGCCAAAATCACCTGCCGGGTACGCCAGAACCACCTGGCCGACACTCTGAAATCACCTGTCGCGCATGCCGGAACCACCTCTCAGACGTGCCGGAAGCACGTGCCGGACACGCCGGAATCACCTACCGGACAGACTGGAACCACCTGCCGAGCACGCCGGAGCCACCTGTTCAACTCGCTGGAACCACCTGCCGGACAGGCCAATATCAACTGCTGGCTATGCCAGAACCACCTGGGGGATGGTCCGGATTCGCCTGCTAGCCATGGCGGAACCACCTCACAGACGTACTAGAACCACCTGGCGGAGAAGCTGGAAACACGTCCTGGACAGTCTGGAACCACCTGCCGGCCAAGCCTGAACCACCTGCCAAGCACAACGGAACAACCTGCCAGACACGCCAAAATCACCTGCGTGTTATGCCAGAACCACTTGGAGGACTCTCTGGGATGACCTGCCGGGCTTGCCGGAACCACCTCTCAGACGTGCCAGAATCATGTGGCGGACAGTCCGGAATCACCTGTTGGGCATGCGCAGCCACCTCTGAGATGTACCAGTACCACATGCCGTGCAGGCTGGAACCACCTAACGGACAGACCGGAATCACCTTTCGGGCATGCCGGAACCACCTGTCAGATGTGCCTGAAACACGTGCCGGAGACGCCGGAAGCAGCTGCCAAGCACCTTGGAACCACCTGCTCAACTCGCCTGAACCACCTGCCGGACATGCCAAAATCACCTGCCGACTATGCCAGAACCACTTGGCGAACACTCCGGAATCACTTGCCGGGCATGCAGGAACCACATCTCAGACATGCCAGAACCCCGTGCCAATGACCCCGGAAGCACCAGCCGAGCACGCCGGAACCACCTGCTCGACTCGCCAGAACCACATGCCGATCACGCAAAAATCACCTGCCGGCTACGCCACAACCAGTTGGTGAACACTTTGGAATCACCTGCCAGGCTTGCTGGAACCACCTGCCAGTCATGCCAAAATCACCTGCCAACTACGCCAGAACCGCTTGGCGGACACTGCGGAAACACCTGTCGGGCCGGCTGGAACCACATCTCAGACGTGCCAGAAACGTGTTCATGAGATGCTGGAACCACACCCCGAACAGACGGATACCACCTGCCAGAACCGCCTGAACCACCGGCTGAGCACGCCGGAACCACCTGCTCGACTCACCGGTACCACCTCCCTGACACGCCAAAATCACCTGCTGGGTATGCCAGAACCACTTGGCGGACACTCCGGAATCATCTGCCGGACATGCCGGAACCAGCTCTCAGACACACCAGAACCAAGTGCCGGAGACGCCGGAAGCACCTGCCGAGCATGCCGGAGCCACCTGCTCGACTCGCCAGAAACACCTGCCGGACACGCCAAAATCACCTGCCGGGTACGCCAGAACCACCTGGCGGACACTCCGAAATCACCTGTCGCGCATGCCGGAACCACCTCTCAGACGTGCCTGAAGCACGTGCCGGACACGCCGGAATCTCCTACCGGACAGACCGGAACCACCTGCCGAGCACGCCGGAGCCACCTGTTCGACTCGCTGGAACCACCTGCCGGACAGGCCAATATCAACTGCTGGCTATGCCAGAACCACCGGGGGGACGGTCCGGAATCACCTGCCAGCCATGGCGGAACCACCTCTCAGACGTACCAGAACCACCTGCCGGAGAAGCTGGAAACACGTCCTGGGCAGTCTGGAACCACCTGCCGGCCAAGCCTGAACCACCTGCCAAGCACAACGGAACAACCTGCCGGACACGCCAAAATCACCTGCGTGTTATGCCAGAACCACTTGGAGGACTCTCTGGGATGACCTGCCGGGCATGCCGGAACCACCTCTCAGACGTGCCAGAACCATGTGGCGGACAGTCCGGAATCACCTGTTGGGCATGCGCAACCACCTCTGAGACGTACCAGAACCACATGCCGTGCAGGCTGGAACCACCTACCGGACAGACCGGAATCACCTTTCGGGCATGCCGGAACCACCTGTCAGATGTGCCAGAAACACGTGCCGGAGACGCCGGCAGCACCTGCCAAGCACGTTGGAACCACCTGCTCAACTCGCCTGAACCACCTGCCGGACATGCCAAAATCACCTGCCGACTATGCCAGAACCACTTGGCGAACACTCCGGAATCACTTGCCGGGCATGCAGGAACCACCTCTCAGACATGCCAGAACCCCGTGCCAATGACCCCGGAAGCACCAGCCGAGCACGCCGGAACCACCTGCTCGACTCGCCAGAACCACCTGCCGATCACGCAAAAATCACCTGCCGGCTACGCCACAACCAGTTGGTGAACACTTTGGAATCACCTGCCAGGCTTGCTGGAACCACCTGCCAGTCATGCCAAAATCACCTGCCAACTACGCCAGAACCGCTTGGCGGACACTGCGGAAACACCTGTCGGGCCGGCTGGAACCACATCTCAGACGTGCCAGAAACGTGTTCATGAGATGCTGGAACCACACCCCGAACAGACGGATACCACCTGCCAGAACCGCCTGAACCACCTGCTGAGCACGCCGGAACCACCTGCTCGACTCACCGGTACCACGTCCCTGACACGCCAAAATCACCTGCTGGGTATGCCAGAACCACTTGGCGGACACTGCGGAATCATCTGCCGGACATGCCGGAACCAGCTCTCAGACACTCCAGAACCAAGTGCCGGAGACGCCGGAAGCACCTGCCGAGCATGCCGGAGCCACCTGCTCGACTCGCCAGAAACACCTGCCGGACATGCCAAAATCACCTGCAGGATATGCCAGAACCACCTGGCGGACACTACGGAATCACCTGCCACGCATGCCGGAACCACCTCTCAGACGTGCCGGAAGCACGTGCCAGACATGCCGGAAACACCTACCGGACAGACCGGAACCACCTGACAAGAACGCCGGAGCCACCTGTTCTACTCGCTGGAACCACCTGCCGGACAGGCCAATATCAACTGCTGGCTATGCCAGAACCACCTGGGGGACAGTCCGGAATCACCTGTCAGCCATGGCAGAACCACCTCTCAGACGTACCAGAACCACCTGCCGGAGAAGCTGGAAACACGTCCTGGACAGACTGGAACCACGTGACGGCCATGCCTGAACCACCTGCCGAGCACGGCGGAACCACCTGCCGGACACGCCAAAATCACCTGCGGGCTACGCCAGAACCACTTGGACGACTCTCCGGGCATGTTGGAACCACCTCTCAGACGTGCCAGAAGCACGTGGCGGACAGTCCGGAATCACCTTTTGGGCATACGCAACCACCTCTGACACGTACCAGAACCACGTGCCGTGCACGCCGGAACCACCTACCGGACAGACCGGAATCAACTTTTGGGCATGCCGGAACCACCAGTCAGATGTGCCAGAAACACGTGCCGGAGACGCCGGAAGCACCTGCCGACCACGTCGCAACCACCTGCTCAACTCGCCTTTACCACCTGCCGGACAGGCCAAAATCACCAGCCCGCTACACCAGCACCACTTCGGGGACAAGCCGGAATCACGTGAGGGGCATGCCGGCACAGCCTCTCAGACTGAACCTCGTGCCGGACACCACAGAACCACCTGCCGGACACCACAGAACCACCTGCCGGACAGACCGGAACCACCGCCTCGACCCGCCGGAACGACCGCTGGACATGCAAAATCACCTGCCGGCTACGCCGCAAACACTTGGCGGACACTCCGGAATCATCTGCCGGACATGCCGGAACCAGCTCTCAGACACACCGGAACCACGTGCCGGAGACGCCGGAAGCACCTGCCTAGCATGCCGGAGCCACCTGCTCGACTCGCCAGAACCACCTGCCGGACACGCCAAAATCACCTGCCGGGTACGCCAGAACCACCTGGCCGACACTCTGAAATCACCTGTCGCGCATGCCGGAACCACCTCTCAGACGTGCCGGAAGCACGTGCCGGACACGCCGGAATCACCTACCGGACAGACTGGAACCACCTGCCGAGCACGCCGGAGCCACCTGTTCAACTCGCTGGAACCACCTGCCGGACAGGCCAATATCAACTGCTGGCTATGCCAGAACCACCTGGGGGATGGTCCGGATTCGCCTGCTAGCCATGGCGGAACCACCTCACAGACGTACTAGAACCACCTGGCGGAGAAGCTGGAAACACGTCCTGGACAGTCTGGAACCACCTGCCGGCCAAGCCTGAACCACCTGACAAGCACAACGGAACAACCTGCCAGACACGCCAAAATCACCTGCGTGTTATGCCAGAACCACTTGGAGGACTCTCTGGGATGACCTGCCGGGCTTGCCGGAACCACCTCTCAGACGTGCCAGAATCATGTGGCGGACAGTCCGGAATCACCTGTTGGGCATGCGCAGCCACCTCTGAGATGTACCAGTACCACATGCCGTGCAGGCTGGAACCACCTAACGGACAGACCGGAATCACCTTTCGGGCATGCCGGAACCACCTGTCAGATGTGCCTGAAACACGTGCCGGAGACGCCGGAAGCAGCTGCCAAGCACCTTGGAACCACCTGCTCAACTCGCCTGAACCACCTGCCGGACATGCCAAAATCACCTGCCGACTATGCCAGAACCACTTGGCGAACACTCCGGAATCACTTGCCGGGCATGCAGGAACCACATCTCAGACATGCCAGAACCCCGTGCCAATGACCCCGGAAGCACCAGCCGAGCACGCCGGAACCACCTGCTCGACTCGCCAGAACCACATGCCGATCACGCAAAAATCACCTGCCGGCTACGCCACAACCAGTTGGTGAACACTTTGGAATCACCTGCCAGGCTTGCTGGAACCACCTGCCAGTCATGCCAAAATCACCTGCCAACTACGCCAGAACCGCTTGGCGGACACTGCGGAAACACCTGTCGGGCCGGCTGGAACCACATCTCAGACGTGCCAGAAACGTGTTCATGAGATGCTGGAACCACACCCCGAACAGACGGATACCACCTGCCAGAACCGCCTGAACCACCTGCTGAGCACGCCGGAACCACCTGCTCGACTCACCGGTACCACCTCCCTGACACTCCAAAATCACATGCTGGGTATGCCAGAACCACTTGGCGGACACTCCGGAATCATCTGCCGGACATGCCGGAACCAGCTCTCAGACACACCAGAACCAAGTGCCGGAGACGCCGGAAGCACCTGCCGAGCATGCCGGAGCCACCTGCTCGACTCGCCAGAAACACCTGCCGGACACGCCAAAATCACCTGCCGGGTACGCCAGAACCACCTGGGGGACAGTCCGGGATCACCTGCCAGCCATGGCGGAACCACCTCTCAGACGTACCAGAACCACCTGCCGGAGAAGCTGGAAACACGTCCTTGACAGACTGGAACCACGTGACGGCCATGCCTGAACCACCTGCCGGACACGCCAAAATCACCTGCGGGCTACGCCAGAACCACTTGGACGACTCTCCGAAATGACCTGCCGGGCATGTTGGAACCACCTCTCAGACGTGCCAGAAGCACGTGGCGGACAGTCCGGAATCACCTGTTGGGCATACGCAACCACCTCTGACACGTACCAGAACCACGTGCCGTGCACGCCGGAACCACCTACCGGACAGACCGGAATCAACTTTTGGGCATGCCGGAACCACCAGTCAGATGTGCCAGAAACACGTGCCGGAGACGCCGGAAGCACCTGCCGAGCACGTCGCAACCACCTGCTCAACTCGCCTTTACCACCTGCCGGACAGGCCAAAATCACCAGCCCGCTACACCAGCACCACTTCGGGGACAAGCCGGAATCACGTGAGGGGCATGCCGGCACAGCCTCTCAGACTGAACCTCGTGCCGGACACCACAGAACCACCTGCCGGACAGACCGGAACCACCGGCTCGACCCGCCGGAACGACCGCTGGACATGCAAAATCACCTGCCGGCTACGCCGCAAACACTTGGCGGACACTCCGGAATCACCTGCCGGGCATGCCGGAACCACCTCTCAGATATGCCAGAACCACGTGCCAATGACCCCGGAAGCACCCTCCGAGCACGCCGGAACCACCTGCTCGACTCGCCAGGACCACCTGCCGGACACGCAAAAATCACCTGCCGGCTACGCCACAACCAGTTGGGGAACACTTCGGAATCACCTGCCGGGCTTGCTGGAACCACCTGCCGGTCATGCCAAAATCACCTGTAAGCTACGCCAGTACCACTTGGCGGACACTGTGGAAACACCTGTCGGGCCGGCCGGAACCACATCTCAGACGTGCCAGAACCATGTGCATGAGACGCTGGAACCACACCCCGAACAGACGGAAAACACCTGCCAGACCGGTCTGAACAACCTGCCGAGCACGCCGGAGCCACCTGCTCTACTCGCCGGAACCACCTACCTGACATGCCCAAATCACCAGCCGGGTATGCCAGAACCACTTGGCGGACACTCCGGAATCATCTGCCGGACATGCCGGAACCAGCTCTCAGACACACCAGAACCACGTGCCGGAGACGCCGGAAGCACCTGCCGAGCATGCCGGAGCCACCTGCTCGACTCGCCAGAAACACCTGCCGGACACGCCAAAATCACCTGCCGGGTACGCCAGAACCACATGGCGGACACTCCGAAATCACCTGTCGCGCATGCCGGAACCACCTCTCAGACGTGCCGGAAGCACGTGCCGGACACGCCGGAATCACCTACCGGACAGACCGGAACCACCTGCCGAGCACGCCGCAGCCACCTGTTCGACTCGCTGGAACCACCTGCCGGACAGGCCAATATCAACTGCTGGCTATGCCAGAACCACCTGTGGTACGGTCCGGGATCACCTGCCAGCCATGGCGGAACCACCTCTCAGACGTACCAGAACCACCTGCCGGAGAAGCTGGAAACACGTCCTGGACAGACTGGAACCACGTGACGGCCATGCCTGAACCACCTGCCGGACACGCCAAAATCACCTGCGTTTTATGCCAGAACCACTTGGAGGACTCTCTGGGATGACCTGCCGTGCATGCTGGAACGACCTCTCAGACGTGCCAGAACCATGTGGCGGACAGTCCGGAATCACCTGTTGGGCATGCGCAACCACCTCTGAGACGTACCAGAACCACATGCCGTGCAGGCTGGAACCACCTACCGGACAGACCGGAATCACCTTTCGGGCATGCCGGAACCGCCTGTCAGATGTGCCAGAAACACGTGCCGGAGACGCCGGAAGCACCTGCCAAGCACGTTGGAACCACCTGCTCAACTCGCCTGAACCACCTGCCGGACATGCCAAAACACCTGCCGACTATGCCACAACCACTTGGCGAACACTACGGAATCACTTGACGGGCATGCAGGAAACACCTCTCTGACATGCCAGAACCCCGTGCCAATGACCCCGGAAGCACCAGCCGAGCACGCCGGAACCACCTGCTCGACTCGCCAGAACCACCTGCCGATCACGCAAAAATCACCTGCCGGCTACGTCACAACCAGTTGGTGAACACTTTGGAATCACCTGCCAGGCTTGCTGGAACCACCTGCCAGTCATGCCAAAATCACCTGCCAACTATGCCAGTACCACTTGGCGGACACTGTGGAAACACCTGTCGGGCCGGCCGGAACCACATCTCAGACGTGCCAGAACCATGTGCATGAGACGCTGGAACCTCAACCCGAACAGACGGAAAACACCTGCCAGACCCGTCTGAACAACCTGCCGAGCACGCCGGAGCCACCTGCTCGACTCGCCGGAGCCACCTACCTGACATGCCCAAATCACCAGCCGGGTATGCCAGAACCACTTGGCGGACACTCCGGAATCATCTGCCGGACATGCCGGAACCAGCTCTCAGACACACCAGAACCAAGTGCCGGAGACGCCGGAAGCACCTGCCGAGCATGCCGGAGCCACCTGCTCGACTCGCCAGAAACACCTGCCGGACACGCCAAAATCACCTGCCGGGTATGCCAGAACCACCTGGGGGACAGTCCGGGATCACCTGCCAGCCATGGCGGAACCACCTCTCAGACGTACCAGAACCACCTGCCGGAGAAGCTGGAAACACGTCCTGGACAGACTGGAACCACGTGACGGCCATGCCTGAACCACCTGCCGGACACGCCAAAATCACCTGCGGGCTACGCCAGAACCACTTGGACGACTCTCCGAAATGACCTGCCGGGCATGTTGGAACCACCTCTCAGACGTGCCAGAAGCACGTGGCGGACAGTCCGGAATCACCTGTTGGGCATACGCAACCACCTCTGACACGTACCAGAACCACGTGCCGTGCACGCCGGAACCACCTACCGGACAGACCGGAATCAACTTTTGGGCATGCCGGAACCACCAGTCAGATGTGCCAGAAACACGTGCCGGAGACGCCGGAAGCACCTGCCGAGCACGTCGCAACCACCTGCTCAACTCGCCTTTACCACCTGCCGGACAGGCCAAAATCACCAGCCCGCTACACCAGCACCACTTCGGGGACAAGCCGGAATCACGTGAGGGGCATGCCGGCACAGCCTCTCAGACTGAACCTCGTGCCGGACACCACAGAACCACCTGCCGGACACCACAGAACCACCTGCCGGACAGACCGGAACCACCGGCTCGACCCGCCGGAACGACCGCTGGACATGCAAAATCACCTGCCGGCTACGCCGCAAACACTTGGCGGACACTCCGGAATCATCTGCCGGACATGCCGGAACCAGCTCTCAGACACATCGGAACCACGTGCCGGAGACGCCGGAAGCACCTGCCTAGCATGCCGGAGCCACCTGCTCGACTCGCCAGAACCACCTGCCGGACACGCCAAAATCACCTGCCGGGTACGCCAGAACCACCTGGCCGACACTCTGAGATCACCTGTCGCGCATGCCGGAACCACCTCTCAGACGTGCCGGAAGCACGTGCCGGACACGCCGGAATCACCTACCGGACAGACTGGAACCACCTGCCGAGCACGCCGGAGCCACCTGTTCAACTCGCTGGAACCACCTGCCGGACAGGCCAATATCAACTGCTGGCTATGCCAGAACCACCTGGGGGATGGTCCGGATTCGCCTGCTAGCCATGGCGGAACCACCTCTCAGACGTACTAGAACCACCTGGCGGAGAAGCTGGAAACACGTCCTGGACAGTCTGGAACCACCTGCCGGCCAAGCCTGAACCACCTGCCAAGCACAACGGAACAACCTGCCAGACACGCCAAAATCACCTGCGTGTTATGCCAGAACCACTTGGAGGACTCTCTGGGATGACCTGCCGGGCTTGCCGGAACCACCTCTCAGACGTGCCAGAATCATGTGGCGGACAGTCCGGAATCACCTGTTGGGCATGCGCAGCCACCTCTGAGATGTACCAGTACCACATGCCGTGCAGGCTGGAACCACCTAACGGACAGACCGGAATCACCTTTCGGGCATGCCGGAACCACCTGTCAGATGTGCCTGAAACACGTGCCGGAGACGCCGGAAGCAGCTGCCAAGCACCTTGGAACCACCTGCTCAACTCGCCTGAACCACCTGCCGGACATGCCAAAATCACCTGCCGACTATGCCAGAACCACTTGGCGAACACTCCGGAATCACTTGCCGGGCATGCAGGAACCACATCTCAGACATGCCAGAACCCCGTGCCAATGACCCCGGAAGCACCAGCCGAGCACGCCGGAACCACCTGCTCGACTCGCCAGAACCACCTGCCGATCACGCAAAAATCACCTGCCGGCTACGCCACAACCAGTTGGTGAACACTTTGGAATCACCTGCCAGGCTTGCTGGAACCACCTGCCAGTCATGCCAAAATCACCTGCCAACTACGCCAGAACCGCTTGGCGGACACTGCGGAAACACCTGTCGGGCCGGCTGGAACCACATCTCAGACGTGCCAGAAACGTGTTCATGAGATGCTGGAACCACACCCCGAACAGACGGATACCACCTGCCAGAACCGCCTGAACCACCTGCTGAGCACGCCGGAACCACCTGCTCGACTCACCGGTACCACCTCCCTGACACTCCAAAATCACATGCTGGGTATGCCAGAACCACTTGGCGGACACTCCGGAATCATCTGCCGGACATGCCGGAACCAGCTCTCAGACACACCAGAACCAAGTGCCGGAGACGCCGGAAGCACCTGCCGAGCATGCCGGAGCCACCTGCTCGACTCGCCAGAAACACCTGCCGGACACGCCAAAATCACCTGCCGGGTACGCCAGAACCACCTGGGGGACAGTCCGGGATCACCTGCCAGCCATGGCGGAACCACCTCTCAGACGTACCAGAACCACCTGCCGGAGAAGCTGGAAACACGTCCTTGACAGACTGGAACCACGTGACGGCCATGCCTGAACCACCTGCCGGACACGCCAAAATCACCTGCGGGCTACGCCAGAACCACTTGGACGACTCTCCGAAATGACCTGCCGGGCATGTTGGAACCACCTCTCAGACGTGCCAGAAGCACGTGGCGGACAGTCCGGAATCACCTGTTGGGCATACGCAACCACCTCTGACACGTACCAGAACCACGTGCCGTGCACGCCGGAACCACCTACCGGACAGACCGGAATCAACTTTTGGGCATGCCGGAACCACCAGTCAGATGTGCCAGAAACACGTGCCGGAGACGCCGGAAGCACCTGCCGAGCACGTCGCAACCACCTGCTCAACTCGCCTTTACCACCTGCCGGACAGGCCAAAATCACCAGCCCGCTACACCAGCACCACTTCGGGGACAAGCCGGAATCACGTGAGGGGCATGCCGGCACAGCCTCTCAGACTGAACCTCGTGCCGGACACCACAGAACCACCTGCCGGACAGACCGGAACCACCGGCTCGACCCGCCGGAACGACCGCTGGACATGCAAAATCACCTGCCGGCTACGCCGCAAACACTTGGCGGACACTCCGGAATCACCTGCCGGGCATGCCGGAACCACCTCTCAGATATGCCAGAACCACGTGCCAATGACCCCGGAAGCACCCTCCGAGCACGCCGGAACCACCTGCTCGACTCGCCAGAACCACCTGCCGGACACGCAAAAATCACCTGCCGGCTACGCCACAACCAGTTGGGGAACACTTCGGAATCACCTGCCGGGCTTGCTGGAACCACCTGCCGGTCATGCCAAAATCACCTGTAAGCTACGCCAGTACCACTTGGCGGACACTGTGGAAACACCTGTCGGGCCGGCCGGAACCACATCTCAGACGTGCCAGAACCATGTGCATGAGACGCTGGAACCACACCCCGAACAGACGGAAAACACCTGCCAGACCGGTCTGAACAACCTGCCGAGCACGCCGGAGCCACCTGCTCTACTCGCCGGAACCACCTACCTGACATGCCCAAATCACCAGCCGGGTATGCCAGAACCACTTGGCGGACACTCCGGAATCATCTGCCGGACATGCCGGAACCAGCTCTCAGACACACCAGAACCACGTGCCGGAGACGCCGGAAGCACCTGCCGAGCATGCCGGAGCCACCTGCTCGACTCGCCAGAAACACCTGCCGGACACGCCAAAATCACCTGCCGGGTACGCCAGAACCACATGGCGGACACTCCGAAATCACCTGTCGCGCATGCCGGAACCACCTCTCAGACGTGCCGGAAGCACGTGCCAGACATGCCGGAATCACCTACCGGACAGACCGGAACCACCTGCCGAGCACGCCGCAGCCACCTGTTCGACTCGCTGGAACCACCTGCCGGACAGGCCAATATCAACTGCTGGCTATGCCAGAACCACCTGGGGTACGGTCCGGGATCACCTGCCAGCCATGGCGGAACCACCTCTCAGACGTACCAGAACCACCTGCCGGAGAAGCTGGAAACACGTCCTGGACAGACTGGAACCACGTGACGGCCATGCCTGAACCACCTGCCGGACACGCCAAAATCACCTGCGTTTTATGCCAGAACCACTTGGAGGACTCTCTGGGATGACCTGCCGTTCATGCTGGAACGACCTCTCAGACGTGCCAGAACCATGTGGCGGACAGTCCGGAATCACCTGTTGGGCATGCGCAACCACCTCTGAGACGTACCAGAACCACATGCCGTGCAGGCTGGAACCACCTACCGGACAGACCGGAATCACCTTTGGGGCATGCCGGAACCGCCTGTCAGATGTGCCAGAAACACGTGCCGGAGACGCCGGAAGCACCTGCCAAGCACGTTGGAACCACCTGCTCAACTCGCCTGAACCACCTGCCGGACATGCCAAAACACCTGCCGACTATGCCACAACCACTTGGCGAACACTACGGAATCACTTGCCGGGCATGCAGGAAACACCTCTCTGACATGCCAGAACCCCGTGCCAATGACCCCGGAAGCACCAGCCGAGCACGCCGGAACCACCTGCTCGACTCGCCAGAACCACCTGCCGATCACGCAAAAATCACCTGCCGGCTACGTCACAACCAGTTGGTGAACACTTTGGAATCACCTGCCAGGCTTGCTGGGACCACCTGCCAGTCATGCCAAAATCACCTGCCAACTATGCCAGTACCACTTGGCGGACACTGTGGAAACACCTGTCGGGCCGGCCGGAACCACATCTCAGACGTGCCAGAACCATGTGCATGAGACGCTGGAACCTCAACCCGAACAGACGGAAAACACCTGCCAGACCGGTCTGAACAACCTGCCGAGCACGCCGGAGCCACCTGCTCGACTCGACGGAACCACCTACATGACATGCCCAAATCACCAGCCGGGTATGCCAGAACCACTTGGCGGACACTCCGGAATCATCTGCCGGACATGCCGGAACCAGCTCTCAGACAGCAGAACCACGTGCCGGAGACGCAGGAAGCACCTGCCGAGCATGCCGCAGCCACCTGCTCGACTCGCCAGAAACACCTGCCGGACACGCCAAAATTACCTGCCGGGTACGCCAGAACCACATGGAGGACACTCCGAAATCACCTGTCGCGCATGCCGGAACCACCTCTCAGACGTGCCGGAAGCACGTGCCGGACACGCCGGAATCACCTACCGCACAGACCGGAACCACCTGCCGGCCAAGCCTGAACCACCTGCCAAGCACAACGGAACAACCTGCCAGACACGCCAAAATCACCTGCGTGTTATGCCAGAACCACTTGGAGGACTCTCTGGGATGACCTGCCGGGCATGCCGGAACCACCTCTCAGACGTGCCAGAACCATGTGACGGACAGTCCGGAATCACCTGTTGGGCATGCGCAACCACCTCTGAGACGTACCAGAACCACATGCCGTGCAGGCTGGAACCACCTAGCGGACAGCCCGGAACCACCTGCCGAGCACGCCGGAGCCACCTGTTCGACTCGCTGGAACCACCTGCCGGACAGGCCAATATCAACTGCTGGCTATGCCAGAACCACCTGGGGGACGGTCCGGAATCACCTGCCAGCCATGGCGGAACCACCTCTCAGACGTACCAGGACCACCTGCCGGAGAAGCTGGAAACACGTCCTGGACAGACTGGAACCACGTGACGGCCATGCCTGAACCACCTGCCGAGCACGGCGGAACCACCTGCCGGACACGCCAAAATCACCTGCGGGCTACGCCAGAACCACTTGGACGACTCTCCGAAATGACCTGCCGGGCATGTTGGAACCACCTCTCAGACGTGCCAGAAGCACGTGGCGGACAGTCCGGAATCACCTGTTGGGCATACGCAACCACCTCTGACACGTACCAGAACCACGTGCCGTGCACGCCGGAACCACCTACCGGACAGACCGGAATCAACTTCTGGGCATGCCGGAACCACCAGTCAGATGTGCCAGAAACACGTGCCGGAGACGCCGGAAGCACCTGCCGAACACGTCGCAACCACCTGCTCAACTCGCCTGAACCACCTGCCGGACACGCCAAAATCACCTGCCCGCTACACCAGCACCACTTCGGGGACAAGCCGGAATCAAGTGAGGGGCATGCCGGCACAGCCTCTCAGACTGAACCTCGTGCCGGACACCACAGAACCACCTGCCGGACAGACCGGAACCACCTGCAGGACACGCCGGAACCACCGGCTCGACCCGCCGGAACGACCGCTGGACATGCAAAATCACCTGCCGGCCACGCCGGAAACACTTGGCGAACACTCCGGAATCACCTGCCGGGCATGCCGGAACCACCTCTCAGATATGCCAGAACCACGTGCCAATGACCCCGGAAGCACCTGCCGAGCACGCCGGAACCACCTGCTCGACTCGCCAGAACCACCTGCCGGACACGCAAAAATCACCTGCCGGCTACGCCACAACCAGTTGGGGAACACTTCGGAATTCACTGCCTGGCTTGCTGGAACCACCTGCCGGTCATGTGAAAATCACCTGCCAACTACGCCAGTACCACTTGGCGGACACTGTGGAAACACCTGTCGGGCCCGCCGGAACCACGTCTCAGACGTGCCAGAACCATGTGGATGAGATGCTGGAACCACACCCCGAACAGACGGAAAACACCTGCCAGACCGGTCTGAACAACCTGCCGAGCACGCCGGAGCCACCTGCTCGACTCGCCGGAACCACCTACCTGACATGCCCAAATCACCAGCCGGGTATGCCAGAACCACTTGGCGGACACTCCGGAATCATCTGCCGGACATGCCGGAACCAGCTCTCAGACACACCAGAACCACGTGCCGGAGACGCCGGAAGCACCTGCCGAGCATGCCGGAGCCACCTGCTCGACTCGCCAGAAACACCTGCCGGACACGCCAAAATCACCTGCCGGGTATGCCAGAACCACCTGGCGGACACTACGGAATCAACTGCTGCGCATGCCGGAACCACCTCTCAGACGTGCCGGAAGCACGTGCCAGACACGCCGGAAACACCTACCGGACAGACCGGAACCACCTGCCAAGAACGCCGGAGCCACCTGTTCGACTCGCTGGAACCACCTGCCGGACAGGCCAATATCAACTGCTGGCTATGCCAGAACCACCTGGGGGACAGTCCGGGATCACCTGTCAGCCATGGCGGAACCACCTCTCAGACGTACCAGAACCACCTGCCGGAGAAGCTGGAAACACGTCCTGGACAGACTGGAACCACGTGACGGCCATGCCTGAACCACCTGCCGAGCACAGCGGAACCACCTGCCGGACACGCCAAAATCACCTGCGGGCTACGCCAGAACCACTTGGACGACTCTCCGAAATGACCTGCCGGGCATGTTGGAACCACCTCTCAGACGTGCCAGAAGCACGTGGCGGACAGTCCAGAATCACCTGTTGGGCATACGCAACCACCTCTGACACGTACCAGAACCACGTGCCGTGCACGCCGGAACCACCTACCGGACAGACCGGAATCAACTTCTGGGCATGCTGGAACCACCTGTCAGATGTGCCAGAAACACGTGCCGGAGACGCCGGCAGCACCTGCCAAGCACGTTGGAACCACCTGCTCAACTCGCCTGAACCACCTGCCGGACATGCCAAAATCACCTGCCGACTATGCCAGAACCACTTGGCGAACACTCCGGAATCACTTGCCGGGCATGCAGGAACCACATCTCAGACATGCCAGAACCCCGTGCCAATGACCCCGGAAGCACCAGCCGAGCACGCCGGAACCACCTGCTCGACTCGCCAGAACCACCTGCCGATCACGCAAAAATCACCTGCCGGCTACGTCACAACCAGTTGGTGAAGACTTTGGAATCACCTGCCAGGCTTGCTGGAACCACCTGCCAGTCATGCCAAAATCAGCTGCCAACTATGCCTGAACCGCTTGGCGGACACTGCGGAAACACCTGTCGGGCCGGCTGGAACCACATCTCAGACGTGCCAGAAACGTGTTCATGAGATGCTGGAACCAAACCCCGAAAAGACGGATACCACCTGCCAGAACCGCCTGAACCACCTGCTGAGCACGCCGGTACCACCTCCCTGACACGCCAAAATCACATGCTGGGTATGCCAGAACCACTTGGCTGACACTCCGGAATCATCTGCCGGACATGCCGGAACCAGCTCTCAGACACACCAGAACCAAGTGCCGGAGACGCCGGAAGCACCTGCCGAGCATGCCGGAGCCACCTGCTCGACTCGCCAGAAACACCTGCCGGACACGCCAAAATCACCTGCCGGGTATGCCAGAACCACCTGGGGGACAGTCCGGGATCACCTGCCAGCCATGGCGGAACCACCTCTCAGACGTACCAGAACCACCTGCCGGAGAAGCTGGAAACACGTCCTGGACAGACTGGAACCACGTGACGGCCATGCCTGAACCACCTGCCGGACACGCCAAAATCACCTGCGGGCTACGCCACAACCACTTGGACGACTCTCCGAAATGACCTGCCGGGCATGTTGGAACCACCTCTCAGACGTGCCAGAAGCACGTGGCGGACAGTCCGGAATCACCTGTTGGGCATACGCAACCACCTCTGACACGTACCAGAACCACGTGCCGTGCACGCCGGAACCACCTACCGGACAGACCGGAATCAACTTCTGGGCATGCCGGAACCACCAGTCAGATGTGCCAGAAACACGTGCCGGAGACGCCGGAAGCACCTGCCGAGCACGTCGCAACCACCTGCTCAACTCGCCTGAACCACCTGCCGGACACGCCAAAATCACCTGCCCGCTACACCAGCACCACTTCGAGGACAAGCCGGAATCACGTGAGGGGCATGCCGGCACAGCCTCTCAGACTGATCCTCGTGCCGGACACCACAGAACCACCTGCCGGACAGACCGGAACCACCTGCCGGACACGCCGGAACCACCGGCTCGACCCGCCCTAAGGACTGCTGGACATGCAAAATCACCTGCCGGCTATGCCGCAGACACTTGGCGAACACTCCGGAATCACCTGCCGGGCATGCCGGAACCACCTCTCAGATATGCCAGAACCACGTGCCAATGCCCCGGAAAGCACCTGCCGAGAACGCCGGAACCACCTGCTCGACTCGCCAGAACCACCTGCCGGACACGCAGAAATCACCTGCCGGCTACGCCACAACCAGTTGGGGAACACTTCGGAATCACCTGCCTGGCTTGCTGGAATCAGCTGCCGGTCATGCCAAAATCACCTGCCAACTACGCCAGTACCACTTGGCGGACACTGTGGAAACACCTGTCGGGCCGGCCGGAACCACATCTCAGACGTGCCAGAACCATGTGCATGAGATGCTGGAACCACACCCCGAACAGACGGAAATCACCTGCCAGACCCGTCTGAACAACCTGCCGAGCACGCCGGAGCCACCTACCTGACATGCCCAAATCACCAGCCGTGTATGCCAGAACCACTTGGCGGACACTCCGGAATCATCTGCCGGAAATGCCGGAACCAGCTCTCAGACACACCAGAAACAAGTGCCGGAGACGCCGGAAGCACCTGCCGAGCATGCCGGAGCCACCTGCTCGACTCGCCAGAAACACCTGCCGGACACGCCAAAATCACCTGCCGGGTATGCCAGAACCACCTGGGGGACAGTCCGGGATCACCTGCCAGCCATGGCGGAACCACCTCTCAGACGTACCAGAACCACCTGCCGGAGAAGCTGGAAACACGTCCTGGACAGACTGGAACCACGTGACGGCCATGCCTGAACCACCTGCCGGACACGCCAAAATCACCTGCGGGCTACGCCAGAACCACTTGGACGACTCTCCGAAATGACCTGCCGGGCATGTTGGAACCACCTCTCAGACGTGCCAGAAGCACGTGGCGGACAGTCCGGAATCACCTGTTGGGCATACGCAACCACCTCTGACACGTACCAGAACCACGTGCCGTGCACGCCGGAACCACCTACCGGACAGACCGGAATCAACTTTTGGGCATGCCGGAACCACCAGTCAGATGTGCCAGAAACACGTGCCGGAGACGCCCGAAGCACCTGCCGAGCACGTCGCAACCACCTGCTCAACTCGCCTTTACCACCTGCCGGACACGCCAAAATCACCTGCCTGCTACACCAGCACCACTTCGGGGACAAGCCGGAATCACGTGAGGGGCATGCTGGCACAGCCTCTCAGACTGAACCTCGTGCGGGCACCACAGAACCACCTGCCGGACACCACAGAACCACCTGCCGGACAGACCGGAACCACCGGCTCGACCCGCCGGAACGACCGTTGGACATGCAAAATCACCTGCCGGCTACGCCGCAAACACTTGGCGAACACTCCGGAATCACCTGCCGGGCTTGCCGGAACCACCTCTCAGATATGCCAGAACCACGTGCCGGAGAAGCTGGAAACACGTCCTGGACAGACTGGAACCACGTGACGGCCATGCCTGAACCACCTGCCGAGCACGGCGGAACCACCTGCGGGACACGCCAAAATCACCTGCGGGCTACGCCAGAACCACTTGGACGACTCTCCGAAATGACCTGCCGGGCATGTTGGAACCACCTCTCAGACGTGCCAGAAGCACGTGGCGGACAGTCCGGAATCACCTGTTGGGCATACGCAACCACCTCTGACACGTACCAGAACCACGTGCCGTGCACGCCGGAACCACCTACCGGACAGACCGGAATCAACTTTTGGGCATGCCGGAACCACCAGTCAGATGTGCCAGAAACACGTGCCGGAGACGCCGGAAGCACCTGCCGAGCACGTCGCAACCACCTGCTCAACTCGCCTTTACCACCTGCCGGACAGGCCAAAATCACCAGCCCGCTACACCAGCACCACTTCGGGGACAAGCCGGAATCACGTGAGGGGCATGCCGGCACAGCCTCTCAGACTGAACCTCGTGCCGGACACCACAGAACCACCTGCCGGACACAACAGAACCACCTGCCGGACAGACCGGAACCACCGGCTCGACCCGCCGGAACGACCGCTGGACATGCAAAATCACCTGCCGGCTACGCCGCAAACACTTGGCGGACACTCCGGAATCATCTGCCGGACATGCCGGAACCAGTTCTCAGACACACCGGAACCACGTGCCGGAGACGCCGGAAGCACCTGCCTAGCATGCCGGAGCCACCTGCTCGACTCGCCAGAACCACCTGCCGGACACGCCAAAATCACCTGCCGGGTACGCCAGAACCACCTGGCCGACACTCTGAAATCACCTGTCGCGCATGCCGGAACCACCTCTCAGACGTGCCGGAAGCACGTGCCGGACACGCCGGAATCACCTACCGGACAGACTGGAACCACCTGCCGAGCACGCCGGAGCCACCTGTTCAACTCGCTGGAACCACCTGCCGGACAGGCCAATATCAACTGCTGGCTATGCCAGAACCACCTGGGGGATGGTCCGGAATCGCCTGCTAGCCATGGCGGAACCACCTCTCAGACGTACTAGAACCACCTGGCGGAGAAGCTGGAAACACGTCCTGGACAGTCTGGAACCACCTGCCGGCCAAGCCTGAACCACCTGCCAAGCACAACGGAACAACCTGCCAGACACGCCAAAATCACCTGCGTGTTATGCCAGAACCACTTGGAGGACTCTCTGGGATGACCTGCCGGGCATGCCGGAACCACCTCTCAGACATGCCAGAATCATGTGGCGGACAGTCCGGAATCACCTGTTGGGCATACGCAACCACCTCTGACACGTACCAGAACCACGTGCCGTGCACGCCGGAACCACCTACCGGACAGACCGGAATCAACTTCTGGGCATGCCGGAACCACCTGTCAGATGTGCCAGAAACACGTGCCGGAGACGCCGGAAGCACCTGCCGAGCACGTCGCAAAAACCTGCTCAACTCGCCTGAACCACCTGCCGGACATGCCAAAATCACCTGCCGACTATGCCAGAACCACTTGGCGAACACTCCGGAATCACTTGCCGGGCATGCAGGAACCACATCTCAGACATGCCAGAACCCCGTGCCAATGACCCCGGAAGCACCAGCCGAGCACGCCGGAACCACCTGCTCGACTCGCCAGAACCACCTGCCGATCACGCAAAAATCACCTGCCGGCTACGTCACAACCAGTTGGTGAAGACTTTGGAATCACCTGCCAGGCTTGCTGGAACCACCTGCCAGTCATGCCAAAATCAGCTGCCAACTATGCCTGAACCGCTTGGCGGACACTGCGGAAACACCTGTCGGGCCGGCTGGAACCACATCTCAGACGTGCCAGAAACGTGTTCATGAGATGCTGGAACCAAACCCCGAAAAGACGGATACCACCTGCCAGAACCGCCTGAACCACCTGCCGAGCACGCCGGAACGGCCACCTACCTGACATGCCCAAATCACCAGCCGTGTATGCCAGAACCACTTGGCGGACACTCCGGAATCATCTGCCGGAAATGCCGGAACCAGCTCTCAGACACACCAGAAACAAGTGCCGGAGACGCCGGAAGCACCTGCCGAGCATGCCGGAGCCACCTGCTCGACTCGCCAGAAACACCTGCCGGACACGCCAAAATCACCTGCCGGGTATGCCAGAACCACCTGGGGGACAGTCCGGGATCACCTGCCAGCCATGGCGGAACCACCTCTCAGACGTACCAGAACCACCTGCCGGAGAAGCTGGAAACACGTCCTGGACAGACTGGAACCACGTGACGGCCATGCCTGAACCACCTGCCGGACACGCCAAAATCACCTGCGGGCTACGCCAGAACCACTTGGACGACTCTCCGAAATGACCTGCCGGGCATGTTGGAACCACCTCTCAGACGTGCCAGAAGCACGTGGCGGACAGTCCGGAATCACCTGTTGGGCATACGCAACCACCTCTGACACGTACCAGAACCACGTGCCGTGCACGCCGGAACCACCTACCGGACAGACCGGAATCAACTTTTGGGCATGCCGGAACCACCAGTCAGATGTGCCAGAAACACGTGCCGGAGACGCCCGAAGCACCTGCCGAGCACGTCGCAACCACCTGCTCAACTCGCCTTTACCACCTGCCGGACACGCCAAAATCACCTTCCCGCTACACCAGCACCACTTCGGGGACAAGCCGGAATCACGTGAGGGGCATGCTGGCACAGCCTCTCAGACTGAACCTCGTGCCGGACACCACAGAACCACCTGCCGGACAGACCGGAACCACCGGCTCGACCCGCCGGAACGACCGCTGGACATGCAAAATCACCTGCCGGCTACGCCGCAAACACTTGGCGAACACTCCGGAATCACCTGCTGGGCTTGCCGGAACCACCTCTCAGATATGCCAGAACCACGTGCCAATGACCCCGGAAGCACCCTCCGAGCACGCCGGA
>NW_027227111.1:0-15829 GCF_037783145.1 Equus przewalskii
TTCCGGCGTGCACGGCATGTGGTTCTGGTACGTCTCAGAGGTGGTTGCGTATGCCCAACAGGTGATTCCGGACTGTCCGCCACGTGCTTCTGGCACGTCTGAGAGGTGGTTCCAACATGCCCGGCAGGTCATTTCGGAGAGTCGTCCAAGTGGTTCTGGCGTAGCCCGCAGGTGATTTTGGCGTGTCGGGCAGGTGGTTCCGCCGTGCTCGGCAGGTGGTTCAGGCATGGCCGTCACGTGGTTCCAGTCTGTCCAGGACGTGTTTCCAGCTTCTCCGGCAGGTGGTTCTGGTATGTCTGAGAGCTGGTTCCGGCATGTCCGGCAGATGATTCCGGAGTGTCCGCCAAGTGGTTCTGGCATACCCGGCTGGTGATTTTGGCATGTCAGGTAGGTGGTTCCGGCGAGTCGAGCAGGTGGCTCCGGCGTGCTCGGCAGGTTGTTCAGAAGGGTCTGGCAGGTGTTTTCCGTCTGTTCGGGGTGTGGTTCCAGCATCTCATGCACATGGTTCTGGCACGTCTGAGATGTGGTTGCGGCCGGCCCGACAGGTGTTTCCACAGTGTCCGCCAAGTGGTACTGGCGTAGTTGGCAGGTGATTTTGGCATGACCGGCAGGTGGTTCCAGCAAGCCCGGCAGGTGATTCCGAAGTGTTCCCCAACTGGTTGTGGCGTAGCCGGCAGGTGATTTTTGCGTGTCCGGCAGGTGGTTCTGGCGAGTCGAGCAGGTGGTTCCGGCGTGCTCGGCAGGTGCTTCCGGGGTCATTGGCACGTGGTTCTGGCATATCTGAGAGGTGGTTCCGGCATGCCCGGCAGGTGATTCCGGAGTGTTCGCCAAGTGTTTCCGGCGTAGCCGGCAGGTGATTTTGCATGTCCAGCGGTCGTTCCGGCGGGTCGAGCCGGTGGTTCCGGCGTGTCCGGCAAGTGGTTCCACTCTGTCCGGCAGGTGGTTCTGTGGTGTCCGGCACGAGGTTCAGTCTGAGAGGCTGTGCCGGCATGCCCCTCACGTGATTCCGGCTTGTCCCCGAAGTGGTGCTGGTGTAGCGGGCAGGTGATTTTGGCGTGTCCGGCAGGTGGTTCAGGCGAGTTGAGCAGGTGGTTGCGACGTGCTCGGCAGGTGCTTCCGGCGTCTCCGGCACCTGTTTCTGGCACATCTGACTGGTGGTTCCGGCATGCCCAAAAGTTGATTCCGGTCTGTCCGGGAGGTGGTTCCGGCGTGCACGGCACGTGGATCTGGTACGTCTCAGAGGTGGTTGCGTATGCCCAACAGGTGATTCCGGACTGTCCGCCACGTGCTTCTGGCACGTCTGAGAGGTGGTTCCAACATGCCCGGCAGGTCATTTCGGAGAGTCGTCCAAGTGGTTCTGGCGTAGCGGGCAGGTGATTTTGGCGTGTCGGGCAGGTGGTTCAGGCGAGTTGAGCAGGTGGTTGCGACGTGCTCGGCAGGTGCTTCCGGAGTCTCCGGCACTTGGTTACGGTGTGTCTGAGAGCTGGTTCCGGCATGTCCGGCAGATGATTCTGGAGTGTCCGTCAAGTGGTTCTGGCATACCCAGCAGGTGATTTTGGTGTGTCAGGTAGGTGGTACCGGTGAGTCGAGCAGGTGGTTCCGGCGTGCTCAGCAGGTGGTTCAGGCGGTTCTGGCAGGTGGTATCCGTCTGTTCGGGGTGTGGTTCCAGCATCTCATGAACACGTTTCTGGCACGTCTGAGATGTGGTTCCAGCCGGCCCGACAGGTGTTTCCGCAGTGTCCGCCAAGCGGTTCTGGCGTAGTTGGCAGGTGACTTTGGCATGACTGGCAGGTGGTTCCAGCAAGCCTGGCAGGTGATTCCAAAGTGTTCACCAACTGGTTGTGGCGTAGCCGGCAGGTGATTTTTGCGTGATCGGCAGGTGGTTCTGGCGAGTCGAGCAGGTGGTTCCGGCGTGCTCGGCTGGTGCTTCCGGGGTCATTGGCACGGGGTTCTGGCATGTCTGAGAGGTGGTTCCTGCATGCCCGGCAAGTGATTCCGGAGTGTTCGCCAAGTGGTTCTGGCATAGTCGGCAGGTGATTTTGGCATGTCCGGCAGGTGGTTCAGGCGAGTTGAGCAGGTGGTTCCAACGTGCTTGGCAGGTGCTTCCGGCGTCTCCGGCACATGTTTCTACACATCTGACAGGTGGTTCCGGCATGCCCGAAAGGTGATTCCCGTCTGTCCGGTAGGTGGTTCCAGCCTGCACGGCATGTGGTTCTGGTACGTCTCAGAGGTGGTTGCGCATGCCCAACAGGTGATTCCGGACTGTCCGCCACATGGTTCTGGCACGTCTGAGAGGTGGTTCCGGCAGGCCCGGCAGGTCATCCCAGAGAGTCCTCCAAGTGGTTCTGGCATAACACGCAGGTGATTTTGGCGTGTCTGGCAGGTTGTTCCGTTGTGCTTGGCAGGTGGTTCAGGCTTGGCCGGCAGGTGGTTCCAGACTGTCCAGGACGTGTTTCCAGCTTCTCCGGCAGGTGGTTCTGGTACGTCTGAGAGGTGGTTCCGCCATGGCTGGCAGGTGATCCCGGACCGTCCCCCAGGTGGTTCTGGCATAGCCAGCAGTTCATATTGGCCTGTCCGGCAGGTGGTTCCAGCGAGTCGAACAGGTGGCTCCGGCGTGCTCGGCAGGTGGTTCCGGTCTGTCCGGTAGGTGATTCCGGCGTGTCCGGCACGTGCTTCCGGCACGTCTGAGAGGTGGTTCTGGCATGCGCGACAGGTGATTTCGGAGTGTCCGCCAGGTGCTTCTGGCGTACCCGGCAGGTGATTTTGGCGTGTCCGGCAGCTGTTTCTGGCGAGTCGAGCAGGTGGCTCCGGCATGCTCGGCAGGTGCTTCCGGCGTCTCCGGCACGTGGTTCTGGTGTGTCTGAGAGCTGGTTCCGGCATGTCCGGCAGATGATTCCGGAGTGTCCGCCAAGTGGTTCTGGCATACCCGGCTGGTGATTTGGGCATGTCAGGTAGGTGGTTCCGGCGAGTCGAGCAGGTGGCTCCGGCGTGCTCGGCAGGTTGTTCAGACGGGTCTGGCAGGTGTTTTCCGTCTGTTCGGGGTGTGGTTCCAGCATCTCATGCACATGGTTCTGGCACGTCTGAGATGTGGTTGCGGCCGGCCCGACAGGTGTTTCCACAGTGTCCGCCAAGTGGTACTGGCGTAGTTGGCAGGTGATTTTGGCATGACCGGCAGGTGGTTCCAGCAAGCCCGGCAGGTGATTCCGAAGTGTTCCCCAACTGGTTGTGGCGTAGCCGGCAGGTGATTTTTGCGTGTCCGGCAGGCGGTTCTGGCGAGTCGAGCACGTGGTTCCGGCGTGCTCGGCAGGTGCTTCCGGGGTCATTGGCACGTGGTTCTGGCATATCTGAGAGGTGGTTCCGGCATGCCCGGCAGGTGATTCCGGAGTGTTCGCCAAGTGTTTCCGGCGTAGCCGGCAGGTGATTTTGCATGTCCAGCGGTCGTTCCGGTGGGTCGAGCCGGTGGTTCCGGCGTGTCCGGCAGGTGGTTCCGGTCTGTCCGGCAGGTCGTTCTGTGGTGTCCGGCACGAGGTTCAGTCTGAGAGGCTGTGCCGGCATGCCCCTCACGTGATTCCAGCTTGTCCCCGAAGTGGTGCTGGTGTAGCGGGCAGGTGATTTTGGCGTGTCCGGCAGGTGGTTCAGGCGAGTTGAGCAGGTGGTTGCGACGTGCTCGGCAGGTGCTTCCGGTGTCTCCGGCACGTGTTTCTGGCACATCTGACTAGTGGTTCCGGCATGCCCAAAATTTGATTCCGGTCTGTCCGGTAGGTGGTTCCAGCGTGCACGGCACGTGGTTCTGGTACGTCTCAGAGGTGGTTGCGTATGCCCAACAGGTGATTCCGGACTGTCCGCCACGTGCTTCTGGCACGTCTGAGAGGTGGTTCCAACATGCCCGGCAGGTCATTTTGAGAGTCGTCCAAGTGGTTCTGGCGTAGCCCGCAGGTGATTTTGGCGTGTCCGGCAGGTGGTTCCGCCGTGCTCGGCAGGTGGTTCAGGCATGGCCGTCACGTGGTTCCAGTCTGTCCAGGACGTGTTTCCAGCTTCTCCGGCAGGTGGTTCTGGTACGTCTGAGAGGTGGTTCCGCCATGGCTGGCAGGTGATCCTGGACTGTCCACCAGGTGGTTCTGGCATAGCCAGCAGTTGATATTGGCCTGTCCGGCAGGTGGTTCCAGCGAGTCGAACAGGTGGCTCCGGCGTTCTTGGCAGGTGGTTCCGGTCTGTCCGGTAGGTGTTTCCGGCGTGTCTGGCACGTGCTTCCGGCACATCTGAGAGGTGGTTCCGGCATGCGCGGCAGGTGATTCCGTAGTGTCCGCCAGGTGGTTCTGGCATACCCGGCAGGTGATTCTGGCATGTCCGTCAGGTGTTTCTGGCCAGTCGAGCAGGTGGCTCCGGCATGCTCGGCAGGTGCTTCCGGCGTCTCCGGCACTTGGTTCCGGTGTGTCTGAGAGCTGGTTCCGGCATGTCCGGCAGATGATTCCGGAGTGTCCGCCAAGTGGTTCTGGCATACCCAGCAGGTGATTTTGGCGTGTCAGGGAGGTGGTACCGGTGAGTCGAGCAGGTGGTTCCGGCGTGCTCAGCATGTGGTTCAGGCAGTTCTGGCAGGTGGTATCCGTCTGTTCGGGGTGTGGTTCCAGCATCTCATGAACACGTTTCTGGCACGTCTGAGATGTGGTTCCTGCCGGCCCGACAGGTGTTTCCGCAGTGTCCGCCAAGCGGTTCTGGCGTAGTTGGCAGGTGACTTTGGCATGACTGGCAGGTGGTTCCAGCAAGCCTGGCAGGTGATTCCAAAGTGTTCACCAACTGGTTGTGGCGTAGCCGGCAGGTGATTTTTGCGTGATCGGCAGGTGGTTCTGGCGAGTCGAGCAGGTGGTTCCGGCGTGCTCGGCTGGTGCTTCCGGGGTCATTGGCACGGGGTTCTGGCATGTCTGAGAGGTGGTTCCTGCATGCCCGGCAAGTGATTCCGGAGTGTTCGCCAAGTGGTTCTGGCATAGTCGGCAGGTGATTTTGGCATGTCCGGCAGGTGGTTCAGGCGAGTTGAGCAGGTGGTTCCAACGTGCTTGGCAGGTGCTTCCGGCGTCTCCGGCACATGTTTCTACACATCTGACAGGTGGTTCCGGCATGCCCGAAAGTTGATTCCCGTCTGTCCGGTAGGTGGTTCCAGCCTGCACGGCATGTGGTTCTGGTACGTCTCAGAGGTGGTTGCGCATGCCCAACAGGTGATTCCGGACTGTCCGCCACATGGTTCTGGCACGTCTGAGAGGTGGTTCCGGCATGCCCGGCAGGTCATCCCAGAGAGTCCTCCAAGTGGTTCTGGCATAACACGCAGGTGATTTTGGCGTGTCTGGCAGGTTGTTCCGTTGTGCTTGGCAGGTGGTTCAGGCTTGGCCGGCAGGTGGTTCCAGACTGTCCAGGACGTGTTTCCAGCTTCTCCGGCAGTTGGTTCTGGTACGTCTGAGAGGTGGTTCCACCATGGCTGGCAGGTGATTCCGGACCGTCCCCCAGGTGGTTCTGGCATAGCCAGCAGTTAATATTGGCCTGTCCGGCAGGTGGTTCCAGCAAGTCGAACAGGTGGCTCCGGCGTGCTCGGCAGGTGGTTCCGGTCTGTCCGGTAGGTGATTCCGGCGTGTCCGGCACGTGCTTCCGGCACGTCTGAGAGGTGGTTCCAGCATGCGCGACAGGTGATTTCGGAGTGTCCGCCAGGTGGTTCTGGCGTACCCGGCAGTTGATTTTGGCGTGTCCGGCAGGTGTTTCTTGCGAGTCAAGCAGGTGGCTCCGGCATGCTCGGCAGGTGCTTCAGGCGTCTCCGGCACTTGGTTCTGGTGTGTCTGAGAGCTGGTTCCGGCATGTCCGGCAGATGATTCCGGAGTGTCCGCCAAGTGGTTCTGGCATACCCGGCTGGTGATTTTGGCATGTCAGGTAGGTGGTTCCGGCGAGTCGAGCAGGTGGCTCCGGCATGCTCGGCAGGTTGTTCAGAAGGGTCTGGCAGGTGTTTTCCGTCTGTTCGGGGTGTGGTTCCAGCATCTCATGCACATGGTTCTGGCACGTCTGAGATGTGGTTGCGGCCGGCCCGACAGGTGTTTCCACAGTGTCCGCCAAGTGGTACTGGCGTAGTTGGCAGGTGATTTTGGCATGACTGGCAGGTGGTTCCAGCAAGCCCGGCAGGTGATTCCGAAGTGTTCCCCAACTGGTTGTGGCGTAGCCGGCAGGTGATTTTTGCGTGTCCGGCAGGTGGTTCTGGCGAGTCGAGCAGGTGGTTCCGGCGTGCTCGGCAGGTGCTTCCGGGGTCATTGGCACGTGGTTCTGGCATATCTGAGAGGTGGTTCCGGCATGCCCGGCAGGTGATTCCGGAGTGTTCGCCAAGTGTTTCCGGCGTAGCCGGCAGGTGATTTTGCATGTCCAGAGGTCGTTCCGGCGGGTCGAGCCGGTGGTTCCGGCGTGTCCGGCAAGTGGTTCCAGTCTGTCCGGCAGGTGGTTCTGTGGTGTCCGGCACGAGGTTCAGTCTGAGAGGCTGTGCCGGCATGCCCCTCACGTGATTCCGGCTTGTCCCCGAAGTGGTGCTGGTGTAGCGGGCAGGTGATTTTGGCGTGTCCGGCAGGTGGTTCAGGCGAGTTGAGCAGGTGGTTGCGACGTGCTCGGCAGGTGATTCCGGCTTCTCCGGCACGTGTTTCTGGCACATCTGACTGGTGGTTCCTGCATGCCCAAAAGTTGATTGCGGTCTCTCAGGTAGGTGGTTCCGGCGTGCACGGCACATGGTTCTGGTACGTCTCAGAGGTGGTTGCGTATGCCCAACAGGTGATTCCGGACTGTCCGCCACGTGCTTCTGGCACGTCTGAGAGGTGGTTCCAACATGCCAGGCAGGTCATTTCGGAGAGTCGTCCAAGTGGTTCTGGCGTAGCCCGCAGGTGATTTTGGCGAGTCCGGCAGGTGGTTCCGCCGTGCTGGGCAGGTGGTTCAGGCATGGCCGTCACGTGGTTCCAGTCTGTCCAGGACGTGTTTCCAGCTTCTCCGGCAGGTGGTTCTGGTACGTCTGAGAGGTGGTTCCGCCATGGCTGACAGGTGATCCCGGACTGTCCCCCAGGTGGTGCTGGCATAGCCAGCAGTTGATATTGGACTCTCCGGCAGGTGGTTCCAGTGAGTCGAACAGGTGGCTCCGGCGTTCTTGGCAGGTGGTTCCGGTCTGTCCGGTAGGTGTTTCCGGCGTGTCTGGCACGTGCTTCCGGCACGTCTGAGAGGTGGTTCCGGCATGCGCGGCAGGTGATTCCGTAGTGTCCGCCAGGTGGTTCTGGCATACCCGGCAGGTGATTTTGGCGTGTCCGGCAGGTGTTTCTGGGGAGTCGAGCAGGTGGTTCCGGCGTGCTCAGCAGGTGGTTCAGGCGGTTCTGGCAGGTGGTATCCGTCTGTTCGGGGTGTGGTTCCAGCATCTCATGAACACGTTTCTGGCACGTCTGAGATGTGGTTCCGGCCGGCCCGACAGGTGTTTCCGCAGTGTCCGCCAAGCGGTTCTGGCGTAGTTGGCAGGTGATTTTCTCATGACCGGCAGGTGGTTCCAGCAAGGCTGGCAGGTGATTCCAAATTGTTCACCAACTGGTTGTGGCGTAGCCGGCAGGTGATTTTTGCGTGATGGGCAGGTGGTTCTGGCGAGTCGAGCAGGTGGTTCCAGCGTGCTCGGCTGGTGCTTCCGGGGTCATTGGCACGGGGTTCTGGCATGTCTGAGAGGTGGTTCCTGCATGCCCGGCAAGTGATTCCGGAGTGTTCGCCAAGTGCTTCTGGCATAGTCGGCAGGTGATTTTGGCATGTCCGGCAGGTGGTTCAGGCGAGTTGAGCAGGTGGTTCCAACGTGCTTGGCAGGTGCTTCCGGCGTCTCCGGCACGTGTTTCTGGCACATCTGACAGGTGGTTCCGGCATGCCCGAAAGGTGATTCCCGTCTGTCCGGTAGGTGGTTCCAGCCTGCACGGCATGTGGTTCTGGTACGTCTCAGAGGTGGTTGCGCATGCCCAACAGGTGATTCCGGACTGTCCGCCACATGGTTCTGGCACGTCTGAGAGGTGGTTCCGGCATGCCCGGCAGGTCATCCCAGAGAGTCCTCCAAGTGGTTCTGGCATAACACGCAGGTGATTTTGGCGTGTCTGGCAGGTTGTTCCGTTGTGCTTGGCAGGTGGTTCAGGCTTGGCCGGCAGGTGGTTCCAGACTGTCCAGGACGTGTTTCCAGCTTCTCCGGCAGGTGGTTCTGGTACGTCTGAGAGGTGGTTCCGCCATGGCTGGCAGGTGATTCCGGACCATCCCACAGGTGGTTCTGGCATAGCCAGCAGTTGATATTGGCCTGTCCGGCAGGTGGTTCCAGCGAGTCGAACAGGTGGCTCCGGCGTGCTCGGCAGGTGGTTCCGGTCTGTCCGGTAGGTGATTGCGGCGTTTCCGGCACGTGCTTCCGGCACGTCTGAGAGGTGGTTCCGGCATGCGCGACAGGTGATTTCGGAGTGTCCGCCAGGTGGTTCTGGCGTACCCGGCAGGTGATTTTGGCGTGTCCGGCAGGTGTTTCTGGCGAGTCGAGCAGGTGGCTCCGGCATGCTCGGCAGGTGCTTCCGGCGTCTCCGGCACGTGGTTCTTGTGTGTCTGAGAGCTGGTTCCGGCATGTCCGGCAGATGATTCCGGAGTGTCCGCCAAGTGGTTCTGGCATACCCGGCTGGTGATTTTGGCATGTCAGGTAGGTGGTTCCGGCGAGTCGAGCAGGTGGCTCCGGAGTGCTCGGCAGGTTGTTCAGACGGGTCTGGCAGGTGTTTTCCGTCTGTTCGGGGTGTGGTTCCAGCATCTCATTCACATGGTTCTGGCACGTCTGAGATGTGGTTCCGGCCGGCCCGACAGGTGTTTCCACAGTGTCCGCCAAGTGGTACTGGCGTAGTTGGCAGGTGATTTTGGCATGACCGGCAGGTGGTTCCAGAAAGCCCGGCAGGTGATTCCGAAGTGTTCCCCAACTGGTTGTGGCGTAGCCGGCAGGTGATTTTTGCGTGTCCGGCAGGTGGCTCTGGCGAGTCGAGCAGGTGGTTCCGGCGTGCTCGGCAGGTGCTTCCGGGGTCATTGGCACGTGGTTCTGGCATATCTGAGAGGTGGTTCCGGCATGCCCGGCAGGTGATTCCGGAGTGTTCGCCAAGTGTTTCCGGCGTAGCCGGCAGGTGATTTTGCATGTCCAGCGGTCGTTCCGGCGGGTCGAGCCGGTGGTTCCGGCGTGTCCGGCAGGTGGTTCCGGTCTGTCCGGCAGGTGGTTCTGTGGTGTCCGGCACGAGGCTCAGTCTGAGAGGCTGTGCCGGCATGCCCCTCACGTGATTCCGGCTTGTCCCCGAAGTGGTGCTGGTGTAGCGGGAAGGTGATTTTGGCGTGTCCGGCAGGTGGTTCAGGCGAGTTGAGCAGGTGGTTGCGACGTGCTCGGCAGGTGCTTCCGGCGTCTCCGGCACGTGTTTCTGGCACATCTGACTGGTGGTTCCTGCATGCCCAAAAGTTGATTGCGGTCTCTCAGGTATGTGGTTCCGGCGTGCACGGCACATGGTTCTGGTACGTCTCAGAGGTGGTTGCGTATGCCCAACAGGTGATTCCGGACTGTCCGCCACGTGCTTCTGGCACGTCTGAGAGGTGGTTCAAACATGCCCGGCAGGTCATTTCGGAGAGTCGTCCAAGTGGTTCTGGCGTAGCCCGCAGGTGATTTTGGCGAGTCCGGCAGGTGGTTCCGCCGTGCTGGGCAGGTGGTTCAGGCATGGACGTCACGTGGTTCCAGTCTGTCCAGGACGTGTTTCCAGCTTCTCCGGCAGGTGGTTCTGGTACGTCTGAGAGGTGGTTCCGCCATGGCTGACAGGTGATCCCGGACTGTCCCCCAGGTGGTGCAGGCATAGCCAGCAGTTGATATTGGACTGTCCGGCAGGTGGTTCCAGTGAGTCGAACAGGTGGCTCCGGCGTTCTTTGCAGGTGGTTCCGGTCTGTCCGGTAGGTGTTTCCGGCGTGTCTGGCACATGCTTCCGGCACTTCTGAGAGGTGGTTCCGGCATGCGCGGCAGGTGATTCCGTAGTGTCCGCCAGGTGGTTCTGGCATACCCGGCAGGTGATTTTGGCGTGTCCGGCAGGTGGTTCAGGCGAGTCGAGCAGGTGGTTCCGGCCTGCTCGGCTGGTGCTTCCGGGGTCATTGGCACGGGGTTCTGGCATGTCTGAGAGGTGGTTCCTGCATGCCCGGCAAGTGATTCCGGAGTGTTCGCCAAGTGGTTCTGGCATAGTCGGCAGGTGATTTTGGCATGTCCGGCAGGTGGTTCAGGCGAGTTGAGCAGGTGGTTCCAACGTGCTTGGCAGGTGCTTCCGGTGTCTCCGGCACGTGTTTCTGGCACATCTGACAGGTGGTTCCGGCATGCCCGAAAGGTGATTCCGGTCTGTCCGGTAGGTGGTTCCAGCCTGCACGGCATGTGGTTCTGGTACGTCTCAGAGGTGGTTGCGCATGCCCAACAGGTGATTCCGGACTGTCCGCCACATGGTTCTGGCACGTCTGAGAGGTGGTTCCGGCATGTCCGGCAGATGATTCCGGAGTGTCCGCCAAGTGGTTCTGGCATACCCAGCAGGTGATTTTGGCGTGTCAGGGAGGTGGTACCGGTGAGTCGAGCAGGTGGTTCCGGCGTGCTCAGCAGGTGGTTCAGGCGGTTCTGGCAGGTGGTATCCGTGTGTTCGGAGTGTGGTTCCAGCATCTCATGAACACGTTTCTGGCACGTCTGAGATGTGGTTCCGGCCGGCCCGACAGGTGTTTCCGCAGTGTCCGCCAAGCGGTTCTGGCGTAGTTGGCAGGTGATTTTCTCATGACCGGCAGGTGGTTCCAGCAAGCCTGGCAGGTGATTCCAAAGTGTTCACCAACTGGTTGTGGCGTAGCCGGCAGGTGATTTTTGCGTGTCCGGCAGGTGGTTCAGGCGAGTTGAGCAGGTGTTTGCGACGTGCTCGGCAGGTGCTTCCGGCGTCTCCGGCACGTGTTTCTGGCACATCTGACAGGTGGTTCCGTCATGCCCAAAATTTGATTCCGGTCTCTCGGGTAGGTGGTTCCGGCGTGCACGGCATGTGGTTCTGGTACGTCTCAGAGGTGGTTGCGTATGCCCAACAGGTGATTCCGGACTGTCCGCCACGTGCTTCTGGCACGTCTGAGAGGTGGTTCCAACATGCCCGGCAGGTCATTTCGAGAGTCGTCCAAGTGGTTCTGGCGTAGCCCGCAGGTGATTTTGGTGTGTCCGGCAGGTGGTTCCGCCGTGCTCGGCAGGTGGTTCAGGCATGGCCGTCACGTGGTTCCAGTCTGTCCAGGACGTCTTTCCAGCTTCTCCGGCAGGTGGTTCTGGTACGTCTGAGAGGTGGTTCCGCCATGGCTGGCAGGTGATTCCGGACCGTCCCCCAGGTGGTTCTGGCATAGCCAGCAGTTGATATTGGCCTGTCCGGCAGGTGGTTCCAGCGAGTCGAACAGGTGGCTCCGGCATGCTCGGCAGGTGCTTCAGGCGTCTCCGGCACGTGGTTCTGGTGCGTCTGAGAGCTGGTTCCGGCATGTCCGGCAGATGATTCCGGAGTGTCCGCCAAGTGGTTCTGGCATACCCGGCTGGTGATTTTGGCATGTCAGGTAGGTGGTTCCGGCGAGTCGAGCAGGTGGCTCCGGCGTGCTCGGCAGGTTGTTCAGACGGGTCTGGCAGGTGTTTTCCGTCTGTTCGGGGTGTGGTTCCAGCATCTCATGCACATGGTTCTGGCACGTCTGAGATGTGGTTGCGGCCGGCCCGACAGGTGTTTCCACAGTGTCCGCCAAGTGGTACTGGCGTAGTTGGCAGGTGATTTTGGCATGACCGGCAGGTGGTTCCAGCAAGCCCGGCAGGTGATTCCGAAGTGTTCCCCAACTGGTTGTGGCGTAGCCGGCAGGTGATTTTTGCGTGTCCGGCAGGCGGTTCTGGCGAGTCGAGCAGGTGGTTCCGGCGTGCTCGGCAGGTGCTTCCGGGGTCATTGGCACGTGGTTCTGGCATATCTGAGAGGTGGTTCCGGCATGCCCGGCAGGTGATTCCGGAGTGTTCGCCAAGTGTTTCCGGCGTAGCCGGCAGGTGATTTTGCATGTCCAGCGGTCGTTCCGGCAGGTCGAGCCGGTGGTTCCGGCGTGTCCGGCAGGTGGTTCCGGTCTGTCCGGCAGGTCGTTCTGTGGTGTCCGGCACGAGGTTCAGTCTGAGAGGCTGTGCCGGCATGCCCCTCACGTGATTCCAGCTTGTCCCCGAAGTGGTGCTGGTGTAGCGGGCAGGTGATTTTGGCGTGTCCGGCAGGTGGTTCAGGCGAGTTGAGCAGGTGGTTGCGACGTGCTCGGCAGGTGCTTCCGGCGTCTCCGGCACGTGTTTCTGGCACATCTGACTGGTGGTTCCGGCATGCCCAAAATTTGATTCCGGTCTGTCCGGTAGGTGGTTCCAGCGTGCACGGCACGTGGTTCTGGTACGTCTCAGAGGTGGTTGCGTATGCCCAACAGGTGATTCCGGACTGTCCGCCACGTGCTTCTGGCACGTCTGAGAGGTGGTTCCAACATGCCCGGCAGGTCATTTCGAGAGTCGTCCAAGTGGTTCTGGCGTAGCCCGCAGGTGATTTTGGCGTGTCCGGCAGGTGGTTCCGCCGTGCTCGGCAGGTGGTTCAGGCATGGCCGTCACGTGGTTCCAGTCTGTCCAGGACGTCTTTCCAGCTTCTCCGGCAGGTGGTTCTGGTACGTCTGAGAGGTGGTTCCGCCATGGCTGGCAGGTGATCCCGGACTGTCCACCAGGTGGTTCTGGCATAGCCAGCAGTTGATATTGGCCTGTCCGGCAGGTGGTTCCAGCGAGTCGAACAGGTGGCTCCGGCGTTCTTGGCAGGTGGTTCCGGTCTGTCCGGTAGGTGTTTCCGGCGTGTCTGGCACGTGCTTCCGGCACGTCTGAGAGGTGGTTCCGGCATGCGCGGCAGGTGATTCCGTAGTGTCCGCCAGGTGGTTCTGGCATACCCGGCAGGTGATTCTGGCATGTCCGTCAGGTGTTTCTGGCGAGTCGAGCAGGTGGCTCCGGCATGCTCGGCAGGTGCTTCCGGCGTCTCCGGCACTTGGTTCCGGTGTGTCTGAGAGCTGGTTCCGGCATGTCCGGCAGATGATTCCGGAGTGTCCGCCAAGTGGTTCTGGCATACCCAGCAGGTGATTTTGGCGTGTCAGGTAGGTGGTACCGGTGAGTCGAGCAGGTGGTTCCAGCGTGCTCAGCAGGTGGTTCAGGCAGTTCCGGCAGGTGGTATCCGTCTGTTCGGGGTGTGGTTCCAGCATCTCATGAACACGTTTCTGGCACGTCTGAGATGTGGTTCCAGCCGGCCCGACAGGTGTTTCCGCAGTGTCCGCCAAGCGGTTCTGGCGTAGTTGGCAGGTGACTTTGGCATGACTGGCAGGTGGTTCCAGCAAGCCTGGCAGGTGATTCCAAAGTGTTCACCAACTGGTTGTGGCGTAGCCGGCAGGTGATTTTTGCGTGATCGGCAGGTGGTTCTGGCGAGTCGAGCAGGTGGTTCCGGCGTGCTCGGCTGGTGCTTCCGGGGTCATTGGCACGGGGTTCTGGCATGTCTGAGAGGTGGTTCCTGCATTCCCGGCAAGTAATTCCGGAGTGTTCGCCAAGTGGTTCTGGCATAGTCGGCAGGTGATTTTGGCATGTCCGGCAGGTGGTTCAGGCGAGTTGAGCAGGTGGTTCCAACGTGCTTGGCAGGTGCTTCCGGCGTCTCCGGCACATGTTTCTACACATCTGACAGGTGGTTCCGGCATGCCCGAAAGGTGATTCCCGTCTGTCCGGTAGGTGGTTCCAGCCTGCACGGCATGTGGTTCTGGTACGTCTCAGAGGTGGTTGCGCATGCCCAACAGGTGATTCCGGACTGTCCGCCACATGGTTCTGGCACGTCTGAGAGGTGGTTCCGGCATGCCCGGCAGGTCATCCCAGAGAGTCCTCCAAGTGGTTCTGGCATAACACGCAGGTGATTTTGGCGTGTCTGGCAGGTTGTTCCGTTGTGCTTGGCAGGTGGTTCAGGCTTGGCCGGCAGGTGGTTCCAGACTGTCCAGGACGTGTTTCCAGCTTCTCCGGCAGGTGGTTCTGGTACGTCTGAGAGGTGGTTCCGCCATGGCTGGCAGGTGATTCCGGACCGTCCCCCAGGTGGTTCTGGCATAGCCAGCAGTTCATATTGGCCTGTCCGGCAGGTGGTTCCAGCGAGTCGAACAGGTGGCTCCGGCGTGCTCGGCAGGTGGTTCCGGTCTGTCCGGTAGGTGATTCCGGCGTGTCCGGCACGTGCTTCCGGCACGTCTGAGAGGTGGTTCTGGCATGCGCGACAGGTGATTTCGGAGTGTCCGCCAGGTGGTTCTGGCGTACCCGGCAGGTGATTTTGGCGTGTCCGGCAGCTGTTTCTGGCGAGTCGAGCAGGTGGCTCCGGCATGCTCGGCAGGTGCTTCCGGCGTCTCCGGCACGTGGTTCTGGTGTGTCTGAGAGCTGGTTCCGGCATGTCCGGCAGATGATTCCGGAGTGTCCGCCAAGTGGTTCTGGCATACCCGGCTGGTGATTTGGGCATGTCAGGTAGGTGGTTCCGGCGAGTCGAGCAGGTGGCTCCGGCGTGCTCGGCAGGTTGTTCAGACGGGTCTGGCAGGTGTTTTCCGTCTGTTCGGGGTGTGGTTCCAGCATCTCATGCACATGGTTCTGGCACGTCTGAGATGTGGTTGCGGCCGGCCCGACAGGTGTTTCCACAGTGTCCGCCAAGTGGTACTGGCGTAGTTGGCAGGTGATTTTGGCATGACCGGCAGGTGGTTCCAGCAAGCCCGGCAGGTGATTCCGAAGTGTTCCCCAACTGGTTGTGGCGTAGCCGGCAGGTGATTTTTGCGTGTCCGGCAGGCGGTTCTGGCGAGTCGAGCACGTGGTTCCGGCGTGCTCGGCAGGTGCTTCCGGGGTCATTGGCACGTGGTTCTGGCATATCTGAGAGGTGGTTCCGGCATGCCCGGCAGGTGATTCCGGAGTGTTCGCCAAGTGTTTCCGGCGTAGCCGGCAGGTGATTTTGCATGTCCAGCGGTCGTTCCGGCGGGTCGAGCCGGTGGTTCCGGCGTGTCCGGCAGGTGGTTCCGGTCTGTCCGGCAGGTCTTTCTGTGGTGTCCGGCACGAGGTTCAGTCTGAGAGGCTGTGCCGGCATGCCCCTCACGTGATTCCAGCTTGTCCCCGAAGTGGTGCTGGTGTAGCGGGCAGGTGATTTTGGCGTGTCCGGCAGGTGGTTCAGGCGAGTTGAGCAGGTGGTTGCGACGTGCTCGGCAGGTGCTTCCGGCGTCTCCGGCACGTGTTTCTGGCACATCTGACTGGTGGTTCCGGCATGCCCAAAATTTGATTCCGGTCTGTCCGGTAGGTGGTTCCAGCGTGCACGGCACGTGGTTCTGGTACGTCTCAGAGGTGGTTGCGTATGCCCAACAGGTGATTCCGGACTGTCCGCCACGTGCTTCTGGCACGTCTGAGAGGTGGTTCCAACATGCCCGGCAGGTCATTTCGAGAGTCGTCCAAGTGGTTCTGGCGTAGCCCGCAGGTGATTTTGGCGTGTCCGGCAGGTGGTTCCGCCGTGCTCGGCAGGTGGTTCAGGCATGGCCGTCACGTGGTTCCAGTCTGTCCAGGACGTGTTTCCAGCTTCTCCGGCAGGTGGTTCTGGTACGTCTGAGAGGTGGTTCCGCCATGGCTGGCAGGTGATCCTGGACTGTCCACCAGGTGGTTCTGGCATAGCCAGCAGTTGATATTGGCCTGTCCGGCAGGTGGTTCCAGCGAGTCGAACAGGTGGCTCCGGCGTTCTTGGCAGGTGGTTCCGGT
>NW_027227112.1:0-57952 GCF_037783145.1 Equus przewalskii
GGCGAGTCGAGCAGGTGGCTCCGGCATGCTCGGCAGGTGCTTCCGGCGTCTCCGGCACGTGGTTCTGGTGTGTCTGAGAGCTGGTTCCGGCATGTCCGGCAGATGATTCCGGAGTGTCCGCCAAGTGGTTCTGGCATACCCGGCTGGTGATTTCGGCATGTCAGGTAGGTGGTTCCAGCGAGTCGAGCAGGTGGCTCCGGCGTGCTCGGCAGGTTGTTCAGACGTGTCTGGCAGGTGTTTTCCGTCTGTTCGGGGTGTGGTTCCAGCATCTCATGCACATGGTTCTGGCACGTCTGAGATGTGGTTCCGGCCGGCCCGACAGGTGTTTCCACAGTGTCCGCCAAGTGGTACTGGCGTAGTTGGCAGGTGATTTTGGCATGACCGGCAGGTGGTTCCAGCAAGCCCGGCAGGTGATTCCGAAGTGTTCCCCAACTGGTTGTGGCGTAGCCGGCAGGTGATTTTTGCGTGTCCGGCAGGTGGTTCTGGCGAGTCGAGCAGGTGGTTCCGGCGTGCTCGGCAGGTGCTTCCGGGGTCATTGGCACGTGGTTCTGGCATATCTGAGAGGTGGTTCCGGCATGCCCGGCAGGTGATTCCGGAGTGTTCGCCAAGTGTTTCCGGCGTAGCCGGCAGGTGATTTTGCATGTCCAGCGGTCGTTCCGGCGGGTCGAGCCGGTGGTTCCGGCGTGTCCGGCAGGTGGTTCCGGTCTGTCCGGCAGGTGGTTCTGTGGTGTCCGGCACGAGGTTCAGTTTGAGAGGCTGTGCCGGCATGCCCCTCACGTGATTCCGGCTTGTCCCCGAAGTGGTGCTGGTGTAGCGGGCAGGTGATTTTGGCGTGTCCGGCAGGTGGTTCAGGCGAGTTGAGCAGGTGGTTGCGACGTGCTCGGCAGGTGCTTCCGGCGTCTCCGGCACGTGTTTCTGGCACATCTGACTGGTGGTTCCGGCATGCCCAAAAGTGGATTCCGGTCTGTCCGGTAGGTGGTTCCGGCGTGCACGGCACGTGGTTCTGGTACGTCTCAGAGGTGGTTGCGTATGCCCAACAGGTGATTCCGGACTGTCCGCCACGTGCTTCTGGCACGTCTGAGAGGTGGTTCCAACATGCCCGGCAGGTCATTTCGGAGAGTCGTCCAAGTGGTTCTGGCGTAGCCCGCAGGTGATTTTGGCGTGTCTGGCAGGTGGTTCCGCCGTGCTCGGCAGGTGGTTCAGGCATGGCCGTCACGTGGTTCCAGTCTGTCCAGGACGTGTTTCCAGCTTCTCCGGCAGGTGGTTCTGGTACGTCTGAGAGGTGGTTCCGCCATGGCTGGCAGGTGATCCCGGACTGTCCCCCAGGTGGTTCTGGCATAGCCAGCAGTTGATATTGGCCTGTCCGGCGGGTGGTTCCAGCGAGTCGAACAGGTGGCTCCGGCGTTCTTGGCAGGTGGTTCCGGTCTGTCCGGTAGGTGTTTCCGGCGTGTCTGGCACGTGCTTCCGGCACGTCTGAGAGGTGGTTCCGGCATGCGCAGCAGGTGATTCCGTAGTGTCCGCCAGGTGGTTCTGGCATACCCGGCAGGTGATTTTGGCGTGTCCGGCAGGTGTTTCTGGCGAGTCGAGCAGGTGGCTCCGGCATGCTCGGCAGGTGCTTCCGGCGTCTCCGACACTTGGTTCTGGTGTGTCTGAGAGCTGGTTCCGGCATGTCCGGCAGAGGATTCCGGAGTGTCCGCCAAGTGGTTCTGGCATACCCAGCAGGTGATTTTGGCGTGTCAGGGAGGTGGTACCGGTGAGTCGAGCAGGTGGTTCCGGCGTGCTCAGCAGGTGGTTCAGGCGGTTCTGGCAGGTGGCATCCGTCTGTTCGGGGTGTGGTTCCAGCATCTCATGAACACGTTTCTGGCACGTCTGAGATGTGGTTCCGGCCGGCCCGACAGGTGTTTCCGCAGTGTCCGCCAAGCGGTCCTGGCGTAGTCGGCAGGTGATTTTGGCATGACCGGCAGGTGGTTCCAGCAAGCCTGGCAGGTGATTCCAAAGTGTTCACCAACTGGTTGTGGCGTAGCCGGCAGGTGATTTTTGCGTGATCGGCAGGTGGTTCTGGCGAGTCGAGCAGGTGGTTCCGGCGTGCTCGGCTGGTGCTTCCGGGGTCATTGGCACGGGGTTCTGGCATGTCTGAGAGGTGGTTCCTGCATGCCCGGCAAGTGATTCCGGAGTGTTCGCCAAGTGGTTCTGGCATAGTCGGCAGGTGATTTTGGCATGTCCGGCAGGTGGTTCAGGCGAGTTGAGCAGGTGCTTCCAACGTGCTTGGCAGGTGGTTCCGGCGTCTCCGGCACGTGTTTCTGGCACATCTGACAGGTGGTTCCGGCATGCCCGAAAGGTGATTCCGGTCTGTCCGGTAGGTGGTTCCAGCCTGCACGGCATGTGGTTCTGGTACGTCTCAGAGGTGGTTGCGCATGCCCAACAGGTGATTCCGGACTGTCCGCCACATGGTTCTGGCACGTCTGAGAGGTGGTTCCGGCATGCCCGGCAGGTCATCCCAGAGAGTCCTCCAAGTGGTTCTGGCATAACACGCAGGTGATTTTGGCGTGTCTGGCAGGTTGTTCCGTTGTGCTTGGCAGGTGGTTCAGGCTTGGCCGGCAGGTGGTTCCAGACTGTCCAGGACGTGTTTCCAGCTTCTCCGGCAGGTGGTTCTGGTACGTCTGAGAGGTGGTTCCGCCATGGCTGGCAGGTGATCCCGGACTGTCCCCCAGGTGGTTCTGGCATAGCCAGCAGTTGATATTGGCCTGTCCGGCAGGTGGTTCCAGCGAGTCGAACAAGTGGCTCCGGCGTGCTCGGCAGGTGGTTCCGGTCTGTCCGGTAGGTGATTCCGGCATGTCCGGCACGTGCTTCCGGCACGTCTGAGAGGTGGTTCCGGCATGCCCGACAGGTCATTTCGGAGAGTCGTCCAAGTGGTTCTGGCGTAGCCCGCAGGTGATTTTGGCGTGTCCGGCAGGTGGTTCCGCCGTGCTCGGCAGGTGGTTCAGGCTTGGACGTCACGTGGTTCCAGTCTGTCCAGGACGTGTTTCCAGCTTTTCCGGCAGGTGGTTCTGGTACGTCTGAGAGGTGGTTCCGCCATGGCTGGCAGGTGATCCCGGACTGTCCCCCAGGTGGTTCTGGCATAGCCAGCAGTTGATGTTGGCCTGTCCGGCAGGTGGTTCCAGCGAGTGGAACAGGTGGCTCCGGCGTTCTTGGCAGGTGGTTCCGGTCTGTCCGGTAGGTGATTCTGGCGTGTCTGGCACGTGCTTCCGGCACGTCTGAGAGGTGGTTCTGGCATGCGCGGCAGGTGATTCCGTATTGTCCGCCAGGTGGTTCTGGCATACCCGGCAGGTGATTTTGGCGTGTCCGGCAGGTGTTTCTGGCGAGTCGAGCAGGTGGCTCCGGCATGCTCGGCAGGTGCTTCCGGCGTCTCCGACACTTGGTTCTGCTGTGTCTGAAAGCTGGTTCCGGCATGTCCGGCAGATGATTCCGGAGTGTCCGCCAAGTGGTTCTGGCATACCCAGCAGGTGATTTTGGCGTGTCAGGGAGGTGGTACCGGTGAGTCGAGCAGGTGGTTCCGGCATGCTAAGCAGGTGGTTCAGGCGGTTCTGGCAGGTGGTATCCGTTTGTTCGGGGTGTGGTTCCAGCATCTCATGAACACGTTTCTGGCACGTCTGAGATGTGGTTCCAGCCGGCCCGACAGGTGTTTCCGCAGTGTCCGCCAAGTGGTTCTGGCGTAGTCGGCAGGTGATTTTGGCATGACCGGCAGGTGGTTCCAGCAAGCCTGGCAGGTGATTCCAAAGTGTTCACCAACTGGTTGTGGCGTAGCCGGCAGGTGATTTTTGCGTGTCCCGCAGGTGGTTCTGGCGAGTCGAGCAGGTGGTTCCGGCGTGTCCGGCAGGTGCTTCCGGGGTCATTGGCATGTGGTTCTGGCATATCTGAGAGGTGGTTCCGGCATGCCCGACAGGTGATTCCGGAGTGTTCGCCAAGTGGTTCTGGCATAGTCGGCAGGTGATTTTGGCATGTCCGGCAGGTGGTTCAGGCGAGTTGAGCAGGTGGTTCCAACGTGCTTGGCAGGTGCTTCCGGCATCTCCGGCACGTGTTTCTGGCACATCTGACAGGTGGTTCCGGCATGCCTGAAAGGTGATTCCGGTCTGTCCGGTAGGTGGTTCCAGCCTGCACGGCATGTGGTTCTGGTACTTCTCAGAGGTGGTTGCGCATGCCCAACAGGTGATTCCGGACTGTCCGCCACATGGTTCTGGCACGTCTGAGAGGTGGTTCCGGCATGCCCGGCAGGTCATCCCAGAGAGTCCTCCAAGTGGTTCTGGCATAACAGGCAGGTGATTTTGGCGTGTCTGGCAGGTTGTTCCGTTGTGCTTGGCAGGAGGTTCAGGCTTGGCCGGCAGGTGGTTCCAGACTGTCCAGGACGTGTTTCCAGCTTCTCCGGCAGGTGGTTCTGGTACGTCTGAGAGGTGGTTCCGCCATGGCTGGCAGGCGATTCCGGACCGTCCCCCAGGTGGTTCTGGCATAGCCAGCAGTTGATATTGGCCTGTCCAGCAGGTGGTTCCAGCGAGTCGAACAGGTGGCTCCGGCGTGCTCGGGAGGTGGTTCCGGTCTGTCCGGTAGGTGATTCCGGCGTGTCCGGCACGTGCATCCGGCACGTCTGAGAGGTGGTTCCGGCATGCGCCACAGGTGATTTCGGAGTGTCCGCCAGGTGGTTCTGGCGTACCCGGCAGGTGATTTTGGCGTGTCCGGCAGGTGTTTCTGGCGAGTCGAGCAGGTGGCTCCGGCATGCTCGGCAGGTGCTTCCGGCGTCTCCGGCACGTGGTTCTGGTGTGTCTGAGAGCTGGTTCCGGCATGTCCGGCAGATGATTCCGGAGTTTCCGCCAAGTGGTTCTGGCATACCCGGCTGGTGATTTCGGCATGTCAGGTAGGTGGTTCCGGCGAGTCGAGCAGGTGGCTCCAGCGTGCTCGGCAGGTTGTTCAGACGGGTCTGGCAGGTGTTTTCCGTCTGTTCGGGGTGTGGTTCCAGCATCTCATGCACATGGTTCTGGCACGTCTGAGATGTGGTTCCGGCCGGCCCGACAGGTGTTTCCACAGTGTCCGCCAAGTGGTACTGGCGTAGTTGGCAGGTGATTTTGGCATGACCGGCAGGTGGTTCCAGCAAGCCCGGCAGGTGATTCCGAAGTGTTCCCCAACTGGTTGTGGCGTAGCCGGCAGGTGATTTTTGCGTGTCCGGCAGGTGGTTCTGGCGAGTCGAGCAGGTGGTTCCGGCGTGCTCGGCAGGTGCTTCCGGGGTCATTGGCACGTGGTTCTGGCATATCTGAGAGGTGGTTCCGGCATGCCCGGCAGGTGATTCCGGAGTGTTCGCCAAGTGTTTCCGGCGTAGCCGGCAGGTGAGTTTGCATGTCCAGCGGTCGTTCCGGCGGGTCGAGCCGGTGGTTCCGGCGTGTCCGGCAGGTGGTTCCGGTCTGTCCGGCAGGTGGTTCTGTGGTGTCCGGCACGAGGTTCAGTCTGAGAGGCTGTGCCGGCATGCCCCTCACGTGATTCCGGCTTGTCCCCGAAGTGGTGCTGGTGTAGCGGGCAGGTGATTTTGGCGTGTCCGGCAAGTGGTTCAGGCGAGTTGAGCAGGTGGTTGCGACGTGCTCGGCAGGTGCTTCCGGCGTCTCCGGCACGTGTTTCTGGCACATCTGACTGGTGGTCCCGGCATGCCCAAAAGTTGATTCCGGTCTGTCCGGTAGGTGGTTCCGGCGTGCACGGCACGTGGTTCTGGTACGTCTCAGAGGTGGTTGCGTATGCCCAACAGGTGATTCCGGACTGTCCGCCCCGTGCTTCTGGCACGTCTGAGAGGTGGTTCCAACATGCCCGGCAGGTCATTTCGGAGAGTCGTCCAAGTGGTTCTGGCGTAGCCCGCAGGTGATTTTGGCGTGTCCGGCAGGTGGTTCCGCCGTGCTCGGCAGGTGGTTCAGGCATGGCCGTCACGTGGTTCCAGTCTGTCCAGGACGTGTTTCCAGCTTCTCCGGCAGGTGGTTCTGGTACGTCTGAGAGGTGGTTCCGCCATGGCTGGCAGGTGATCCCGGACTGTCCCCCAGGTGGTTCTGGCATAGCCAGCAGTTGATATTGGCCTGTCCGGCAGGTGGTTCCAGCGAGTCGAACAGGTGGCTCCGGCGTTCTTGGCAGGTGGTTCCGGTCTGTCCGGTAGGTGTTTCCGGAGTGTCTGGCACGTGCTTCCGGCACGTCTGAGAGGTGGTTCCGGCATGCGCGGCAGGTGATTCCGTAGTGTCCGCCAGGTGGTTCTGGCATACCCGGCAGGTGATTTTGGCGTGTCCGGCAGGTGTTTCTGGCGAGTCGAGCAGGTGGCTCCGGCATGCTCGGCAGGTGCTTCCGGCGTCTCCGGCACTTGGTTCTGGTGTGTCTGAGAGCTGGTTGCGGCATGTCCGGCGGATGATGCCGGAGTATCCGCCAAGTGGTTCTGGCATACCCAGCAGATGATTTTGGCATGTCAGGGAGGTGGTACCGGTGAGTCGAGCAGGTGGTTCCGGCGTGCTCGGCAGGTGGTTCAGGCGGTTCTGGCAGGTGGTATCCGTCTGTTCGGGGTGTGATTCCAGCATCTCATGAACACGTTTCTGGCACGTCTGAGATGTGGTTCCAGCCGGCCCGACAGGTGTTTCCGCAGTGTCCGCCAAGCGGTTCTGGCGTAGTTGGCAGGTGATTTTGGCATGACTGGCAGGTGGTTCCAGCAAGCCCGGCAGGTGATTCCAAAGTGTTCACCAACTGATTGTGGCGTAGCCGGCAGGTGATTTTTGCGTGATCGGCAGGTGGTTCTGGCGAGTCGAGCAGGTGGTTCCGGCGTGCTCGGCTGGTGCTTCCGGGGTCATTGGCACGGGGTTCTGGCATGTCTGAGAGGTGGTTCCTGCATGCCCGGCAAGTGATTCCGGAGTGTTCGCCAAGTGGTTCTGGCATAGTCGGCAGGTGATTTTGGCATGTCCGGCAGGTGGTTCAGGCGAGTTGAGCAGGTGGTTCCAACGTGCTTGGCAGGTGCTTCCGGCACGTGTTTCTGGCACATCTGACAGGTGGTTCCGGCATGCCCGAAAGGTGATTCCGGTCTGTCCAGTAGGTGGTTCCAGCCTGCACGGCATGTGGTTCTGGTACGTCTCAGAGGTGGTTGCGCATGCCCAACAGGTGATTCCGGACTGTCCGCCACATGGTTCTGGCACGTCTGAGAGGTGGTTCCGGCATGCCCGGCAGGTCATCCCAGAGAGTCCTCCAAGTGGTTCCGGCATAACACGCAGGTGATTTTGGCGTGTCTGGCAGGTTGTTCCGTTGTGCTTGGCAGGTGGTTCAGGCATGGCCGGCAGGTGGTTCCAGACTGTCCAGGACGTGTTTCCAGCTTCTCCGGCAGGTGGTTCTGGTACGTCTGAGAGGTGGTTCCGCCATGGCTGGCAGGTGATTCCGGACCGTCCCCCAGGTGGTTCTGGCATAGCCAGCAGTTGATATTGGCCTGTCCGGCAGGTGGTTCCAGCGAGTCGAACAGGTGGCTCCGGCGTGCTCGGCAGGTGGTTCCGGTCTGTCCGGTAGGTGATTCCGGCGTGTCCGGCACATGCTTCCGGCACGTCTGAGAGGTGCTTCCGGCATGCGCGACAGGTGATTTTGGAGTGTCCGCCAGGTGGTTCTGGCGTACCCGGCAGGTGATTTTGGCGTGTCCGGCAGGTGTTTCTGGCGAGTCGAGCAGGTGTCTCCAGCATGCTCGGCAGGTGCTTCCGGCGTCTCCGGCACGTGGTTCTGGTGTGTCTGAGAGCTGGTTCCGGCATGTCCGGCAGATGATTCCGGAGTGTCCGCCAAGTGGTTCTGGCATACCCGGCTGGTGATTTGGGCATGTCAGGTAGGTGCTTCTGGCGAGTCGAGCAGGTGGCTCCGGCGTGCTCGGCAGGTTGTTCAGACGGGTCTGGCAGGTGTTTTCCGTCTGTTCGGGGTGTGGTTCCAGCATCTCATGCACATGGTTCTGGCACGTCTGAGATGTGGTTCCGGCCGGCCCGACAGGTGTTTCCACAGTGTCCGCCAAGTGGTACTGGCGTAGTTGGCAGGTGATTTTGGCATGACCGGCAGGTGGTTCCAGCAAGCCCGGCAGGTGATTCCGAAGTGTTCCCCAACTGGTTGTGGCGTAGCCGGCAGGTGATTTTTGCGTGTCCGGCAGGTGGTTCTGGCGAGTCGAGCAGGTGGTTCCGGCGTGCTCGGCAGGTGCTTCCGGGGTCATTGGCACGTGGTTCTGGCATATCTGAGAGGTGGTTCCGGCATGCCCGGCAGGTGATTCCGGAGTGCTCGCCAAGTGTTTCCGGCGTACCCGGCAGGTGATTTTGCATGTCCAGCGGTCGTTCCGGCGGGTCGAGCCGGTGGTTCCGGCGTGTCCGGCAGGTGGTTCCGGTCTGTCCGGCAGGTGGTTCTGTGGTGTCCTGCACGAGGTTCAGTCTGAGAGGCTGTGCCGGCATGCCCCTCACGTGATTCCGGCTTGTCCCCGAAGTGGTGCTGGTGTAGCGGGCAGGTGATTTTGGCGTGTCTGGCAGGTGGTTCAGGCGAGTTGAGCAGGTGGTTGCGACGTGCTCGGCAGGTGCTTCCGGCGTCTCCGGCACGTGTTTCTGGCACATCTGACTGGTGGTTCCGGCATGCCCAAAAGTGGATTCCGGTCTGTCCGGTAGGTGGTTCCGGCGTGCACGGCACGTGGTTCTGGTACGTCTCAGAGGTGGTTGCGTATGCCCAACAGGTGATTCCGGACTGTCCGCCACGTGCTTCTGGCACGTCTGAGAGGTGGTTCCAACATGCCCGGCAGGTCATTTCGGAGAGTCGTCCAAGTGGTTCTGGCATACCCCGCAGGTGATTTTGGCGTGTCAGGGAGGTGGTACCGGTGAGTCGAGCAGGTGGTTCCGGCCTGCTCAGCAGGTGGTTCAGGCGGTTCTCGCAGGTGTTTTCCGTCTGTTCGGGGTGTGGTTCCAGCATCTCATGCACATGGTTCTGGCACGTCTGAAATGTGGTTCCGGCCGGCCCGACAGGTGTTTCCGCAGTGTCCGCCAAGGGGTTCTGGCGTACTTGGCAGGTGATTTTGGCATGACCGGCAGGTGGTTCCAGCAAGCCCGGCAGGTGATTCCGAAGTGTTCCCCAACTGGTTGTGGCGTAGCCGGCAGGTGATTTTTGCGTGTCCGGCTGGTGGTTCTGGCGAGTCGAGCAGGTGGTTCCGGCGTGCTCGGCAGGTGCTTCCGGGGTCATTGGCACGGGGTTCTGGCATGTCTGAGAGGTGGTTCCTGCATGCCCGGCAAGTGATTCCGGAGTGTTCGCCAAGTGGTTCTGGCATAGTCGGCAGGTGATTTTGGCATGTCCGGCAGGTGGTTCAGGCGAGTTGAGCAGGTGGTTCCAACGTGCTTGGCAGGTGCTTCCGGCGTCTCCGGCACGTGTTTCTGGCACATCTGACAGGTGGTTCCGGCATGCCCGAAAGGTGATTCCGGTCTGTCCGGTAGGTGGTTCCAGCCTGCACGGCATGTGGTTCTGGTACGTATCAGAGGTGGTTGCGCATGCCCAACATGTGATTCCGGACTGTCCGCCACATGGTTCTGGCACGTCTGAGAGGTGGTTCCGGCATGCCCGGCAGGTCATCCCAGAGAGTCCTCCAAGTGGTTCTGGCATAACACGCAGGTGATTTTGGCGTGTCTGGCAGGTTGTTCCGTTATGCTTGGCAGGTGGTTCAGGCTTGGCCGGCAGGTGGTTCCAGACTGTCCAGGACGTGTTTCCAGCTTCTCCGGCAGGTGGTTCTGGTACGTCTGAGAGGTGGTACCGCCATGGCTGGCAGGCGATTCCGGACCGTCCCCCAGGTGGTTCTGGCATAGCCAGCAGTTGATATTGGCCTGTCCGGCAGGTGGTTCCAGCGAGTCGAACAGGTGGCTCCGGCGTGCTCGGCAGGTGGTTCCAGTCTGTCCGGTAGGTGATTCCGGCGTGTCCGGCACGTGCTTCCGGCACGTCTGAGAGGTGGTTCCGGCATGCGCGACAGGTGATTTCGGAGTGTCCGCCAGGTGGTTCTGGCGTACCCGGCAGGTGATTTTGGCGTGTTTGGCAGGTGTTTCTGGCGAGTCGAGCAGGTGGCTCCGGCATGCTCGGCAGGTGCTTCCGGCGTCTCCGGCACGTGGTTCTGGTGTGTCTGAGAGCTGGTTCCGGCATGTCCGGCAGATGATTCCGGAGTTTCCGCCAAGTGGTTCTGGCATACCCGGCTGGTGATTTGGGCATGTCAGGTAGGTGGTTCCGGCGAGCCGAGCAGGTGGCTCCGGCGTGCTCGGCAGGTTGTTCAGACGGGTCTGGCAGGTGTTTTCCGTCTGTTCGGGGTGTGGTTCCAGCATCTCATGCACATGGTTCTGGCACGTCTGAGATGTGGTTCCGGCCGGCCCGACAGGTGTTTCCACAGTGTCCGCCAAGTGGTGCTGGCGTAGTTGGCAGGTGATTTTGGCATGACCGGCAGGTGGTTCCAGCAAGCCCGGCAGGTGATTCCGAAGTGTTCCCCAACTGGTTGTGGCGTAGCCGGCAGGTGATTTTTGCGTGTCCGGCAGGGGGTTCTGGCGAGTCGAGCAGGTGGTTCCGGCGTGCTCGGCAGGTGCTTCCGGGGTCATTGGCACGTGGTTCTGGCATATCTGAGAGGTGGTTCCGGCATGCCCGGCAGGTGATTCCGGAGTGTTCGCCAAGTGTTTCCGGCGTAGCCGGCAGGTGATTTTGCATGTCCAGCAGTCGTTCCGGCGGGTCGAGCCGGTGGTTCCGGCGTGTCCGGCAGGTGGTTCCGGTCTGTCCGGCAGGTGGTTCTGTGGTGTCCGGCACGAGGTTCAGTCTGAGAGGCTGTGCCGGCATGCCCCTCACGTGATTCCGGCTTGTCCCCGAAGTGGTGCTGGTGTTGCGGGCAGGTGATTTTGGCGTGTCCGGCAGGTGGTTCAGGCGAGTTGAGCAGGTGGTTGCGACGTGCTCGGCAGGTGCTTCCGGCGTCTCCGGCACGTGTTTCTGGCACATCTGACTGGTGGTTCCGGCATGCCCAAAAGTGGATTCCGGTCTGTCCGGTAGGTGGTTCCGGCGTGCACGGCACGTGGTTCTGGTACGTGTCAGAGGTGGTTGCGTATGCCCAACAGGTGATTCCGGACTGTCCGCCACGTGCTTCTGGCACGTCTGAGAGGTGGTTCCAACATGCCCGGCAGGTCATTTCGGAGAGTCGTCCAAGTGGTTCTGGCGTAGCCCGCAGGTGATTTTGGCGTGTCCGGCAGGTGGTTCCGCCGTGCTCGGCAGGTGGTTCAGGCTTGGACGTCACGTGGTTCCAGTCTGTCCAGGACGTGTTTCCAGCTTTTCCGGCAGGTGGTTCTGGTACGACTGAGAGGTGGTTCCGCCATGGCTGGCAGGTGATCCCGGACTGTCCCCCAGGTGGTTCTGGCATAGCCAGCAGTTGATGTTGGCCTGTCCGGCAGGTGGTTCCAGCGAGTGGAACAGGTGGCTCCGGCGTTCTTGGCAGGTGGTTCCGGTCTGTCCGGTAGGTGATTCCGGCGTGTCTGGCACGTGCTTCCGGCACGTCTGAGAGGTGGTTCCGGCATGCGCGGCAGGTGATTCCGTAGTGTCCGCCAGGTGGTTCTGGCATACCCGGCAGGTGATTTTGGCGTGTCCGGCAGGTGTTTCTGGCGAGTCGAGTAGGTGGCTCCGGCATGCTCGGCAGGTGCTTCCGGCGTCTCCGACACTTGGTTCTGCTGTGTCTGAAAGCTGGTTCCGGCATGTCCGGCAGATGATTCCGGAGTGTCCGCCAAGTGGTTCTGGCATACCCAGCAGGTGATTTTGGCGTGTCAGGGAGGTGGTTCCGCCGTGCTCGGCAGGTGGTTCAGGCATGGCCGTCACGTGGTTCCAGTCTGTCCAGGACGTGTTTCCAGCTTCTCCGGCAGGTGGTTCTGGTACGTCTGAGAGGTGGTTCCGCCATGGCTGGCAGGTGATCCCGGACTGTCCCCCAGGTGGTTCTGGCATAGCCAGCAGTTGATATTGGCCTGTCCGGCGGGTGGTTCCAGCGAGTCGAACAGGTGGCTCCGGCGTTCTTGGCAGGTGGTTCCGGTCTGTCCGGTAGGTGTTTCCGGCGTGTCTGGCACGTGCTTCCGGCACGTCTGAGAGGTGGTTCCGGCATGCGCGGCAGGTGATTCCGTAGTGTCCGCCAAGTGGTTCTGGCATACCCGGCAGGTGATTTTGGCGTGTCCGGCAGGTGTTTCTGGCGAGTCGAGCAGGTGGCTCCGGCATGCTCGGCAGGTGCTTCCGGCGTCTCCGGCACTTGGTTCTGGTGTGTCTGAGAGCTGTTTCCGGCATGTCCGGCAGAGGATTCCGGAGTGTCCGCCAAGTGGTTCTGGCATACCCAGCAGGTGATTTTGGCGTGTCAGGGAGGTGGTACCGGTGAGTCGAGCAGGTGGTTCCGGCGTGCTCAGCAGGTGGTTCAGGCGGTTCTGGCAGGTGGCATCCGTCTGTTCGGGGTGTGGTTCCAGCATCTCATGAACACGTTCCTGGCACGTCTGAGATGTGGTTCCGGCCGGCCCGACAGGTGTTTCCGCAGTGTCCGCCAAGCGGTTCTGGCGTAGTCGGCAGGTGATTTTGGCATGACCGGCAGGTGGTTCCAGCAAGCCTGGCAGGTGATTCCAAAGTGTTCACCAACTGGTTGTGGCGTAGCCGGCAGGTGATTTTTGCGTGATCGGCAGGTGGCTCTGGCGAGTCGAGCAGGTGGTTCCGGCGTGCTCGGCTGGTGCTTCCGGGGTCATTGGCACGGGGTTCTGGCATGTCTGAGAGGTGGTTCCTGCATGCCCGGCAAGTGATTCCGGAGTGTTCGCCAAGTGGTTCTGGCATAGTCGGCAGGTGATTTTGGCATGTCCGGCAGGTGGTTCAGGCGAGTTGAGCAGGTGGTTCCAACGTGCTTGGCAGGTGCTTCCGGCGTCTCCGGCACGTGTTTCTGGCACATCTGACAGGTGGTTCCGGCATGCCCGAAAGGTGATTCCGGTCTGTCCGGTAGGTGGTTCAAGCCTGCACGGCATGTGGTTCTGGTACGTCTCAGAGGTGGTTGCGCATGCCCAACAGGTGATTCCGGACTGTCCGCCACATGGTTCTGGCACGTCTGAGAGGTGGTTCCGGCATGCCCGGCAGGTCATCCCAGAGAGTCCTCCAAGTGGTTCTGGCATAACACGCAGGTGATTTTGGCGTGTCTGGCAGGTTGTTCCGTTGTGCTTGGCAGGAGGTTCAGGCTTGGCCGGCAGGTGGTTCCAGACTGTCCAGGACGTGTTTCCAGCTTCTCCGGCAGGTGGTTCTGGTACGTCTGAGAGGTGGTTCCGCCATGGCTGGCAGGCGATTCCGGACCGTCCCCCAGGTGGTTCTGGCATAGCCAGCAGTTGATATTGGCCTGTCCGGCAGGTGGTTCCAGCGAGTCGAACAGGTGGCTCCGGCGTGCTCGGCAGGTGGTTCCGGTCTGTCCGGTAGGTGATTCCGGCGTGTCCGGCATGTGCTTCCGGCACGTCTGAGAGGTGGTTCCGGCATGCGCAACAGGTGATTTCGGAGTGTCCGCCAGGTGGTTCTGGCGTACCCGGCAGGTGATTTTGGTGTGTCCGGCAGGTGTTTCTGGCGAGTCGAGCAGGTGGCTCCGGCATGCTCGGCAGGTGCTTCCGGCGTCTCCGGCACGTGGTTCTGGTGTGTCTGAGAGCTGGTTCCGGCATGTCCGGCAGATGATTCCGGAGTGTCTGCCAAGTGGTTCTGGCATACCCAGCTGGTGATTTCGGCATGTCAGGTAGGTGGTTCCGGCGAGTCGAGCAGGTGGCTCCGGCGTGCTCGGCAGGTTGTTCAGACGGGTCTGGCAGGTGTTTTCCGTCTGTTCGGGGTGTGGTTCCAGGATCTCATGCACATGGTTCTGGCACGTCTGAGATGTGGTTCCGGCCGGCCCGACAGTTGTTTCCACAGTGTCCGCCAAGTGGTATTGGCGTAGTTGGCAGGTGATTTTGGCATGACCGGCAGGTGGTTCCAGCAAGCCCGGCAGGTGATTCCGAAGTGTTCCCCAACTGGTTGTGGCATAGCCGGCAGGTGATTTTTGCGTGTCCGGCAGGTGGTTCTGGCGAGTCGAGCAGGTGGTTCCGGCGTGCTCGGCAGGTGCTTCCGGGGTCATTGGCACGTGGTTCTGGCATATCTGAGAGGTGGTTCCGGCATGCCCGGCAGGTGATTCCGGAGTGTTCGCCAAGTGTTTGCGGCGTAGCCGGCAGGTGATTTTGCATGTCCAGCGGTCGTTCCGGCGGGTCGAGCCGGTGGTTCCGGCGTGTCCGGCATGTGGTTCCGGTCTGTCCGGCAGGTGGTTCTGTGGTGTCCGGCACGAGGTTCAGTCTGAGAGGCTGTGCCGGCATGCCCCTCACGTGATTCCGGCTTGTCCCCGAGGTGGTGCTGGTGTAGCGGGCAGGTGATTTTGGCGTGTCCGGCAGGTGGTTCAGGCGAGTTGAGCAGGTGGTTGCGACGTGCTCGGCAGGTGCTTCCGGCGTCTCCGGCACGTGTTTCTGGCACATCTGACTGGTGGTTCCGGCATGCCCAAAAGTGGATTCTGGTCTGTCCGGTAGGTGGTTCCGGCGTGCACGGCACGTGGTTCTGGTACGTGTCAGAGGTGGTTGCGTATGCCCAACAGGTGATTCCGGACTGTCCGCCACGTGCTTCTGGCACGTCTGAGAGGTGGTTCCAACATGCCCGGCAGGTCATTTCGGAGAGTCGTCCAAGTGGTTCTGGCGTAGCCCGCAGGTGATTTTGGCGTGTCTGGCAGGTGGTTCCGCCGTGCTCGGCAGGTGATTCAGGCATGGCCGTCACGTGGTTCCAGTCTGTCCAGGACGTGTTTCCAGCTTCTCCGGCAGGTGGTTCTGGTACGTCTGAGAGGTGGTTCCGCCATGGCTGGCAGGTGATCCCGGACTGTCCCCCAGGTGGTTCTGGCATAGCCAGCAGTTGATATTGGCCTGTCCGGCGGGTGGTTCCAGCGAGTCGAACAGGTGGCTCCGGCGTTCTTGGCAGGTGGTTCCGTTCTGTCCGGTAGGTGATTCTGGCGTGTCTGGCACGTGCTTCCGGCACGTCTGAGAGGTGGTTCTGGCATGCGCGGCAGGTGATTCCGTATTGTCCGCCAGGTGGTTCTGGCATACCCGGCAGGTGATTTTGGCGTGTCCGGCAGGTGTTTCTGGCGAGTCGAGCAGGTGGCTCCGGCATGCTCGGCAGGTGCTTCCGGCGTCTCCGGCACTTGGTTCTGGTGTGTCTGAGAGCTGTTTCCGGCATGTCCGGCAGAGGATTCCGGAGTGTCCGCCAAGTGGTTCTGGCATACCCAGCAGGTGATTTTGGCGTGTCAGGGAGGTGGTACCGGTGAGTCGAGCAGGTGGTTCCGGCGTGCTCAGCAGGTGGTTCAGGCGGTTCTGGCAGGTGGCATCCGTCTGTTCGGGGTGTGGTTCCAGCATCTCATGAACACGTTCCTGGCACGTCTGAGATGTGGTTCCGGCCGGCCCGACAGGTGTTTCCGCAGTGTCCGCCAAGCGGTTCTGGCGTAGTCGGCAGGTGATTTTGGCATGACCGGCAGGTGGTTCCAGCAAGCCTGGCAGGTGATTCCAAAGTGTTCACCAACTGGTTGTGGCGTAGCCGGCAGGTGATTTTTGCGTGATCGGCAGGTGGCTCTGGCGAGTCGAGCAGGTGGTTCCGGCGTGCTCGGCTGGTGCTTCCGGGGTCATTGGCACGGGGTTCTGGCATGTCTGAGAGGTGGTTCCTGCATGCCCGGCAAGTGATTCCGGAGTGTTCGCCAAGTGGTTCTGGCATAGTCGGCAGGTGATTTTGGCATGTCCGGCAGGTGGTTCAGGCGAGTTGAGCAGGTGGTTCCAACGTGCTTGGCAGGTGCTTCCGGCGTCTCCGGCACGTGTTTCTGGCACATCTGACAGGTGGTTCCGGCATGCCCGAAAGGTGATTCCGGTCTGTCCGGTAGGTGGTTCAAGCCTGCACGGCATGTGGTTCTGGTACGTCTCAGAGGTGGTTGCGCATGCCCAACAGGTGATTCCGGACTGTCCGCCACATGGTTCTGGCACGTCTGAGAGGTGGTTCCGGCATGCCCGGCAGGTCATCCCAGAGAGTCCTCCAAGTGGTTCTGGCATAACACGCAGGTGATTTTGGCGTGTCTGGCAGGTTGTTCCGTTGTGCTTGGCAGGAGGTTCAGGCTTGGCCGGCAGGTGGTTCCAGACTGTCCAGGACGTGTTTCCAGCTTCTCCGGCAGGTGGTTCTGGTACGTCTGAGAGGTGGTTCCGCCATGGCTGGCAGGCGATTCCGGACCGTCCCCCAGGTGGTTCTGGCATAGCCAGCAGTTGATATTGGCCTGTCCGGCAGGTGGTTCCAGCGAGTCGAACAGGTGGCTCCGGCGTGCTCGGCAGGTGGTTCCGGTCTGTCCGGTAGGTGATTCCGGCGTGTCCGGCATGTGCTTCCGGCACGTCTGAGAGGTGGTTCCGGCATGCGCAACAGGTGATTTCGGAGTGTCCGCCAGGTGGTTCTGGCGTACCCGGCAGGTGATTTTGGTGTGTCCGGCAGGTGTTTCTGGCGAGTCGAGCAGGTGGCTCCGGCATGCTCGGCAGGTGCTTCCGGCGTCTCCGGCACGTGGTTCTGGTGTGTCTGAGAGCTGGTTCCGGCATGTCCGGCAGATGATTCCGGAGTGTCTGCCAAGTGGTTCTGGCATACCCAGCTGGTGATTTCGGCATGTCAGGTAGGTGGTTCCGGCGAGTCGAGCAGGTGGCTCCGGCGTGCTCGGCAGGTTGTTCAGACGGGTCTGGCAGGTGTTTTCCGTCTGTTCGGGGTGTGGTTCCAGGATCTCATGCACATGGTTCTGGCACGTCTGAGATGTGGTTCCGGCCGGCCCGACAGTTGTTTCCACAGTGTCCGCCAAGTGGTATTGGCGTAGTTGGCAGGTGATTTTGGCATGACCGGCAGGTGGTTCCAGCAAGCCCGGCAGGTGATTCCGAAGTGTTCCCCAACTGGTTGTGGCATAGCCGGCAGGTGATTTTTGCGTGTCCGGCAGGTGGTTCTGGCGAGTCGAGCAGGTGGTTCCGGCGTGCTCGGCAGGTGCTTCCGGGGTCATTGGCACGTGGTTCTGGCATATCTGAGAGGTGGTTCCGGCATGCCCGGCAGGTGATTCCGGAGTGTTCGCCAAGTGTTTGCGGCGTAGCCGGCAGGTGATTTTGCATGTCCAGCGGTCGTTCCGGCGGGTCGAGCCGGTGGTTCCGGCGTGTCCGGCATGTGGTTCCGGTCTGTCCGGCAGGTGGTTCTGTGGTGTCCGGCACGAGGTTCAGTCTGAGAGGCTGTGCCGGCATGCCCCTCACGTGATTCCGGCTTGTCCCCGAGGTGGTGCTGGTGTAGCGGGCAGGTGATTTTGGCGTGTCCGGCAGGTGGTTCAGGCGAGTTGAGCAGGTGGTTGCGACGTGCTCGGCAGGTGCTTCCGGCGTCTCCGGCACGTGTTTCTGGCACATCTGACTGGTGGTTCCGGCATGCCCAAAAGTGGATTCTGGTCTGTCCGGTAGGTGGTTCCGGCGTGCACGGCACGTGGTTCTGGTACGTGTCAGAGGTGGTTGCGTATGCCCAACAGGTGATTCCGGACTGTCCGCCACGTGCTTCTGGCACGTCTGAGAGGTGGTTCCAACATGCCCGGCAGGTCATTTCGGAGAGTCGTCCAAGTGGTTCTGGCGTAGCCCGCAGGTGATTTTGGCGTGTCTGGCAGGTGGTTCCGCCGTGCTCGGCAGGTGATTCAGGCATGGCCGTCACGTGGTTCCAGTCTGTCCAGGACGTGTTTCCAGCTTCTCCGGCAGGTGGTTCTGGTACGTCTGAGAGGTGGTTCCGCCATGGCTGGCAGGTGATCCCGGACTGTCCCCCAGGTGGTTCTGGCATAGCCAGCAGTTGATATTGGCCTGTCCGGCGGGTGGTTCCAGCGAGTCGAACAGGTGGCTCCGGCGTTCTTGGCAGGTGGTTCCGTTCTGTCCGGTAGGTGATTCTGGCGTGTCTGGCACGTGCTTCCGGCACGTCTGAGAGGTGGTTCTGGCATGCGCGGCAGGTGATTCCGTATTGTCCGCCAGGTGGTTCTGGCATACCCGGCAGGTGATTTTGGCGTGTCCGGCAGGTGTTTCTGGCGAGTCGAGCAGGTGGCTCCGGCATGCTCGGTAGGTGCTTCCGGCGTCTCCGGCACTTGGTTCTGGTGTGTCTGAGAGCTGTTTCCGGCATGTCCGGCAGAGGATTCCGGAGTGTCCGCCAAGTGGTTCTGGCATACCCAGCAGGTGATTTTGGCGTGTCAGGGAGGTGGTACCGGTGAGTCGAGCAGGTGGTTCCAGCGTGCTCAGCAGGTGGTTCAGGCGGTTCTGGCAGGTGGCATCCGTCTGTTCGGGGTGTGGTTCCAGCATCTCATGAACACGTTTCTGGCACGTCTGAGATGTGGTTCCGGCCGGCCCGACAGGTGTTTCCGCAGTGTCCGCCAAGCGGTCCTGGCGTAGTCGGCAGGTGATTTTGGCATGACCGGCAGGTGGTTCCAGCAAGCCTGGCAGGTGATTCCAAAGTGTTCACCAACTGGTTGTGGCATAGCCGGCAGGTGATTTTTGCGTGATCGGCAGGTGGTTCTGGCGAGTCGAGCAGGTGGTTCCGGCGTGTCCGGCAGGTGCTTCCGGGGTCATTGGCATGTGGTTCTGGCATATCTGAGAGGTGGTTCCGGCATGCCCGACAGGTGATTCCGGAGTGTTCGCCAAGTGGTTCTGGCATAGTCGGCAGGTGATTTTGGCATGTCCGGCAGGTGGTTCAGGCGAGTTGAGCAGGTGGTTCCAACGTGCTTGGCAGGTGCTTCCGGCGTCTCCGGCACGTGTTTCTGGCACATCTGACAGGTGGTTCCGGCATGCCCGAAAGGTGATTCCGGTCTGTCCGGTAGGTGGTTCCAGCCTGCACGGCATGTGGTTCTGGTACTTCTCAGAGGTGGTTGCGCATGCCCAACAGGTGATTCCGGACTGTCCGCCACATGGTTCTGGCACGTCTGAGAGGTGGTTCCGGCATGCCCGGCAGGTCATCCCAGAGAGTCCTCCAAGTGGTTCTGGCATAACAGGCAGGTGATTTTGGCGTGTCTGGCAGGTTGTTCCGTTGTGCTTGGCAGGAGGTTCAGGCTTGGCCGGCAGGTGGTTCCAGACTGTCCAGGACGTGTTTCCAGCTTCTCCGGCAGGTGGTTCTGGTACGTCTGAGAGGTGGTTCCGCCATGGCTGGCAGGCGATTCCGGACCGTCCCCCAGGTGGTTCTGGCATAGCCAGCAGTTGATATTGGCCTGTCCGGCGGGTGGATCCAGCGAGTCGAACAGGTGGCTCCGGCGTGCTCGGCAGGTGGTTCCGGTCTGTCCGGTAGGTGATTCCGGAGTGTCCGGCACGTGCATCCGGCACGTCTGAGAGGTGGTTCCGGCATGCGCGACAGGTGATTTCGGAGTGTCCGCCAGGTGGTTCTGGCGTACCCTGCAGGTGATTTTGGCGTGTCCGGCAGGTGTTTCTGGCGAGTCGAGCAGGTGGCTCCGGCATGCTCGGCAGGTGCTTCCGGCGTCTCCGGCACGTGGTTCTGGTGTGTCTGAGAGCTGGTTCCAGCATGTCCGGCAGATGATTCCGGAGTGTCCGCCAAGTGGTTCTGGCATACCCGGCTGGTGATTTCGGCATGTCAGGTAGGTGGTTCCAGCGAGTCGAGCAGGTGGCTCCAGCGTGCTCGGCAGGTTGTTCAGACGTGTCTGGCAGGTGTTTTCCGTCTGTTCGGGGTGTGGTTCCAGCATCTCATGCACATGGTTCTGGCACGTCTGAGATGTGGTTCCGGCCGGCCCGACAGGTGTTTCCACAGTGTCCGCCAAGTGGTACTGGCGTAGTTGGCAGGTGATTTTGGCATGACCGGCAGGTGGTTCCAGCAAGCCCGGCAGGTGATTCCGAAGTGTTCCCCAACTGGTTGTGGCGTAGCCGGCAGGTGATTTTTGCGTGTCCGGCAGGTGGTTCTGGCGAGTCGAGCAGGTGGTTCCGGCGTGCTCGGCAGGTGCTTCCGGGGTCATTGGCACGTGGTTCTGGCATATCTGAGAGGTGGTTCCGGCATGCCCGGCAGGTGATTCCGGAGTGTTCGCCAAGTGTTTGCGGCGTAGCCGGCAGGTGATTTTGCATGTCCAGCGGTCGTTCCGGCGGGTCGAGCCGGTGGTTCCGGCGTGTCCGGCAGGTGGTTCCGGTCTGTCCGGCAGGTGGTTCTGTGGTGTCCGGCACGAAGTTCAGTCTGAGAGGCTGTGCCGGCATGCCCCTCACGTGATTCCGGCTTGTCCCCGAAGTGGTGCTGGTGTAGCGGGCAGGTGATTTTGGCGTGTCCGGCAGGTGGTTCAGGCGAGTTGAGCAGGTGGTTGCGACGTGCTCGGCAGGTGCTTCCGGCGTCTCCGGCACGTGTTTCTGGCACATCTGACTGGTGGTTCCGGCATGCCCAAAAGTGGATTCCGGTCTGTCCGGTAGGTGGTTCCGGCGTGCACGGCACGTGGTTCTGGTACGTGTCAGAGGTGGTTGCGTATGCCCAACAGGTGATTCCGGACTGTCCGCCACGTGCTTCTGGCACGTCTGAGAGGTGGTTCCAACATGCCCGGCAGGTCATTTCGGAGAGTCGTCCAAGTGGTTCTGGCGTAGCCCGCAGGTGATTTTGGCGTGTCTGGCAGGTGGTTCCGCCGTGCTCGGCAGGTGGTTCAGGCATGGCCGTCACGTGGTTCCAGTCTGTCCAGGACGTGTTTCCAGCTTCTCCGGCAGGTGGTTCTGGTACGTCTGAGAGGTGGTTCCGCCATGGCTGGCAGGTGATCCCGGACTGTCCCCCAGGTGGTTCTGGCATAGCCAGCAGTTGATATTGGCCTGTCCGGCGGGTGGTTCCAGCGAGTCGAACAGGTGGCTCCGGCGTTCTTGGCAGGTGGTTCCGGTCTGTCCGGTAGGTGTTTCCGGCGTGTCTGGCACGTGCTTCCGGCACGTCTGAGAGGTGGTTCCGGCATGCGCAGCAGGTGATTCCGTAGTGTCCGCCAGGTGGTTCTGGCATACCCGGCAGGTGATTTTGGCGTGTCCGGCAGGTGTTTCTGGCGAGTCGAGCAGGTGGCTCCGGCATGCTCGGCAGGTGCTTCCGGCGTCTCCGGCACTTGGTTCTGGTGTGTCTGAGAGCTGGTTCCGGCATGTCCGGCAGAGGATTCCGGAGTGTCCGCCAAGTGGTTCTGGCATACCCAGCAGGTGATTTTGGCGTGTCAGGGAGGTGGTACCGGTGAGTCGAGCAGGTGGTTCTGGCGTGCTCAGCAGGTGGTTCAGGCAGTTCTGGCAGGTGGCATCCGTCTGTTCGGGGTGTGGTTCCAGCATCTCATGAACACGTTTCTGGCACGTCTGAGATGTGGTTCCGGCCGGCCCGACAGGTGTTTCCGCAGTGTCCGCCAAGCGGTCCTGGCGTAGTCGGCAGGTGATTTTGGCATGACCGGCAGGTGGTTCCAGCAAGCCTGGCAGGTGATTCCAAAGTGTTCACCAACTGGTTGTGGCGTAGCCGGCAGGTGATTTTTGCGTGATCGGCAGGTGGTTCTGGCGAGTCGAGCAGGTGGTTCCGGCGTGCTCGGCTGGTGCTTCCGGGGTCATTGGCACGGGGTTCTGGCATGTCTGAGAGGTGGTTCCTGCATGCCCGGCAAGTGATTCCGGAGTGTTCGCCAAGTGGTTCTGGCATAGTCGGCAGGTGATTTTGGCATGTCCGGCAGGTGGTTCAGGCGAGTTGAGCAGGTGCTTCCAACGTGCTTGGCAGGTGGTTCCGGCGTCTCCGGCACGTGTTTCTGGCACATCTGACAGGTGGTTCCGGCATGCCCGAAAGGTGATTCCGGTCTGTCCGGTAGGTGGTTCCAGCCTGCACGGCATGTGGTTCTGGTACGTCTCAGAGGTGGTTGCGCATGCCCAACAGGTGATTCCGGACTGTCCGCCACATGGTTCTGGCACGTCTGAGAGGTGGTTCCGGCATGCCCGGCAGGTCATCCCAGAGAGTCCTCCAAGTGGTTCTGGCATAACAGGCAGGTGATTTTGGCGTGTCTGGCAGGTTGTTCCGTTGTGCTTGGCAGGAGGTTCAGGCTTGGCCGGCAGGTGGTTCCAGACTGTCCAGGACGTGTTTCCAGCTTCTCCGGCAGGTGGTTCTGGTACGTCTGAGAGGTGGTTCCGCCATGGCTGGCAGGCGATTCCGGACCGTCCCCCAGGTGGTTCTGGCATAGCCAGCAGTTGATATTGGCCTGTCCGGCGGGTGGATCCAGCGAGTCGAACAGGTGGCTCCGGCGTGCTCGGGAGGTGGTTCCGGTCTGTCCGGTAGGTGATTCCGGCGTGTCCGGCACGTGCATCCGGCACGTCTGAGAGGTGGTTCCGGCATGCGCGACAGGTGATTTCGGAGTGTCCGCCAGGTGGTTCTGGCGTACCCTGCAGGTGATTTTGGCGTGTCCGGCAGGTGTTTCTGGCGAGTCGAGCAGGTGGCTCCGGCATGCTCGGCAGGTGCTTCCGGCGTCTCCGGCACGTGGTTCTGGTGTGTCTGAGAGCTGGTTCCGGCATGTCCGGCAGATGATTCCGGAGTGTCCGCCAAGTGGTTCTGGCATACCCGGCTGGTGATTTCGGCATGTCAGGTAGGTGGTTCCAGCGAGTCGAGCAGGTGGCTCCAGCGTGCTCGGCAGGTTGTTCAGACGTGTCTGGCAGGTGTTTTCCGTCTGTTCGGGGTGTGGTTCCAGCATCTCATGCACATGGTTCTGGCACGTCTGAGATGTGGTTCCGGCCGGCCCGACAGGTGTTTCCACAGTGTCCGCCAAGTGGTACTGGCGTAGTTGGCAGGTGATTTTGGCATGACCGGCAGGTGGTTCCAGCAAGCCCGGCAGGTGATTCCGAAGTGTTCCCCAACTGGTTGTGGCGTAGCCGGCAGGTGATTTTTGCGTGTCCGGCAGGTGGTTCTGGCGAGTCGAGCAGGTGGTTCCGGCGTGCTCGGCAGGTGCTTCCGGGGTCATTGGCACGTGGTTCTGGCATATCTGAGAGGTGGTTCCGGCATGCCCGGCAGGTGATTCCGGAGTGTTCGCCAAGTGTTTGCGGCGTAGCCGGCAGGTGATTTTGCATGTCCAGCGGTCGTTCCGGCGGGTCGAGCCGGTGGTTCCGGCGTGTCCGGCAGGTGGTTCCGGTCTGTCCGGCAGGTGGTTCTGTGGTGTCCGGCACGAGGTTCAGTCTGAGAGGCTGTGCCGGCATGCCCCTCACGTGATTCCGGCTTGTCCCCGAAGTGGTGCTGGTGTAGCGGGCAGGTGATTTTGGCGTGTCCGGCAGGTGGTTCAGGCGAGTTGAGCAGGTGGTTGCGACGTGCTCGGCAGGTGCTTCCGGCGTCTCCGGCACGTGTTTCTGGCACATCTGACTGGTGGTTCCGGCATGCCCAAAAGTGGATTCCGGTCTGTCCGGTAGGTGGTTCCGGCGTGCACGGCACGTGGTTCTGGTACGTGTCAGAGGTGGTTGCGTATGCCCAACAGGTGATTCCGGACTGTCCGCCACGTGCTTCTGGCACGTCTGAGAGGTGGTTCCAACATGCCCGGCAGGTCATTTCGGAGAGTCGTCCAAGTGGTTCTGGCGTAGCCCGCAGGTGATTTTGGCGTGTCTGGCAGGTGGTTCCGCCGTGCTCGGCAGGTGGTTCAGGCATGGCCGTCACGTGGTTCCAGTCTGTCCAGGACGTGTTTCCAGCTTCTCCGGCAGGTGGTTCTGGTACGTCTGAGAGGTGGTTCCGCCATGGCTGGCAGCTGATCCCGGACTGTCCCCCAGGTGGTTCTGGCATAGCCAGCAGTTGATATTGGCCTGTCCGGCAGGTGGTTCCAGCAAGTCGAACAGGTGGCTCCGGCGTTCTTGGCAGGTGGTTCCGGTCTGTCCGGTAGGTGTTTCCGGCGTGTCTGGCACGTGCTTCCGGCACGTCTGAAAGGTGGTTCCGGCATGCGCGACAGGTGATTTCGGAGTGTCCGCCAGGTGGTTCTGGCGTACCCGGCAGGTGATTTTGGCGTGTCCGGCAGGTGTTTCTGGCGAGTCGAGCAGGTGGCTCCGGCATGCTCGGCAGGTGCTTCCGGCGTGTCCGGCACGTGGTTCTGGTGTGTCTGAGAGCTGGTTCCGGCATGTCCGGCAGATGATTCCGGAGTGTCCGCCAAGTCGTTCTGGCATACCCGGCTGGTGATTTTGGCATGTCAGGTAGGTGGCTCCGGCGTGCTCGGCAGGTTGTTCAGACGGGTCTGGCAGGTGTTTTCCGTCTGTTCGGGGTGTGGTTCCAGCATCTCATGCACATGGTTCTGGCACGTTTGAGATGTGGTTCCGGCCGGCCCGACAGGTGTTTCCACAGTGTCCGCCAAGTGGTACTGGCGTAGTTGGCAGGTGATTTTGGCATGACCGGCAGGTGGTTCCAGCAAGCCCGGCAGGTGATTCCGAAGTGTTCCCCAACTGGTTGTGGCATAGCCGGCAGGTGATTTTTGCGTGTCCGGCAGGTGGTTCTGGCGAGTCGAGCAGGTGGTTCCGCCGTGCTCGTCAGGTGCTTCCGGGGTCATTGGCACGTGGTTCTGGCATATCTGAGAGGTGGTTCCGGCATGCCCGGCAGGTGATTCCGGAGTGCTCGCCAAGTGTTTGCGGCGTAGCCGGCAGGTGATTTTGCATGTCCAGCGGTCGTTCCGGCGGGTCGAGCCGGTGGTTCCGGCGTGTCCGGCAGGTGGTTCCGGTCTGTCCGGCAGGTGGTTCTGTGGTGTCCGGCACGAGGTTCAGTCTGAGAGGCTGTGCCGGCATGCCCCTCACGTGATTCCGGCTTGTCCCCGAAGCGGTGCTGGTGTAGCGGGCAGGTGATTTTGGCGTGTCCGGCAGGTGGTTCAGGCGAGTTGAGCAGGTGGTTGCGACGTGCTCGGCAGGTGCTTCCGGCGTCTCCGGCACGTGTTTCTGGCACATCTGACTGGTGGTTCCGGCATGCCCAAAAGCTGATTCCGGTCTGTCCGGTAGGTGGTTCCGGCGTGCACGGCACGTGGTTCTGGTACGTCTCAGAGGTGGTTGCGTATGCCCAACAGGTGATTCCGGACTGTCCGCCACGTGCTTCTGGCACGTCTGAGAGGTGGTTCCAACATGCCCGGCAGGTCATTTCGGAGAGTCGTCCAAGTGGTTCTGGCGTAGCCCGCAGGTGATTTTGGCGTGTCCGGCAGGTGGTTCCGCCGTGCTCGGCAGGTGGTTCAGGCTTGGACGTCACGTGGTTCCAGTCTGTCCAGGACGTGTTTCCAGCTTTTCCGGCAGGTGGTTCTGGTACGTCTGAGAGGTGGTTCCGCCATGGCTGGCAGGTGATCCCGGACTGTCCCCCAGGTGGTTCTGGCATAGCCAGCAGTTGATGTTGGCCTGTCCGGCAGGTGGTTCCAGCGAGTCGAACAGGTGGCTCCGGCGTTCTTGGCAGGTGGTTCCGGTCTGTCCGGTAGGTGATTCCGGCGTGTCTGGCACGTGCTTCCGGCACGTCTGAGAGGTGGTTCTGGCATGCGCGGCAGGTGATTCCGTAGTGTCCGCCAAGTGGTTCTGGCATACCCAGCAGGTGATTTTGGCGTGTCAGGGAGGTGGTACCGGTGAGTCGAGCAGGTGGTTCCGGCGTGCTCAGCAGTTGGTTCAGGCGGTTCTGGCAGGTGGTATCCGTCTGTTCGGGGTGTGGTTCCAGCATCTCATGAACACGTTTCTGGCACGTCTGAGATGTGGTTCCAGCCGGCCCGACAGGTGTTTCCGCAGTGTCCGCCAAGTGGTTCTGGCGTAGTCGGCAGGTGATTTTGGCATGACCGGCAGGTGGTTCCAGCAAGCCTGGCAGGTGATTCCAAAGTGTTCACCAACTGGTTGTGGCGTAGCCGGCAGGTGATTTTTGCGTGTCCCGCAGGTGGTTCTGGCGAGTCGAGCAGGTGGTTCCGGCGTGTCCGGCAGGTGCTTCCGGGGTCATTGGCATGTGGTTCTGGCATATCTGAGAGATGGTTCCGGCATGCCCGACACGTGAGTCCGGAGTGTTCGCCAAGTGGTTCTGGCATAGTCGGCAGGTGATTTTGGCATGTCCGGCAGGTGGTTCAGGCGAGTTGAGCAGGTGGTTCCAACGTGCTTGGCAGGTGCTTCCGGCGTCTCCGGCACGTGTTTCTGGCACATCTGACAGGTGGTTCCGGCATGCCCGAAAGGTGATTCCGGTCTGTCCGGTAGGTGGTTCCAGCCTGCACGGCATGTGGTTCTGGTACGTCTCAGAGGTGGTTGCGCATGCCCAACAGGTGATTCCGGACTGTCCGCCACATGGTTCTGGCACGTCTGAGAGGTGGTTCCGGCATGCCCGGCAGGTCATCCCAGAGAGTCCTCCAAGTGGTTCTGGCATAACACGCAGGTGATTTTGGCGTGTCTGGCAGGTTGTTCCGTTGTGCTTGGCAGGAGGTTCAGGCTTGGCCGGCAGGTGGTTCCAGACTGTCCAGGACGTGTTTCCAGCTTCTCCGGCAGGTGGTTCTGGTACGTCTGAGAGGTGGTTCCGCCATGGCTGGCAGGCGATTCCGGACCGTCCCCCAGGTGGTTCTGGCATAGCCAGCAGTTGATATTGGCCTGTCCGGCAGGTGGTTCCAGCGAGTCGAACAGGTGGCTCCGGCGTGCTCGGCAGGTGGTTCCGGTCTGTCCGGTAGGTGATTCCGGCGTGTCCGGCACGTGCTTCCGGCACGTCTGAGAGGTGGTTCCGGCATGCGCGACAGGTGATTTCGGAGTGTCCGCCAGGTGGTTCTGGCGTACCCGGCAGGTGATTTCGGTGTGTCCGGCAGGTGTTTCTGGCGAGTCGAGCAGGTGGCTCCGGCATGCTCGGCAGGTGCTTCCGGCGTCTCCGGCACGTGGTTCTGGTGTGTCTGAGAGCTGGTTCCGGCATGTCCGGCAGATGATTCCGGAGTGTCTGCCAAGTGGTTCTGGCATACCCAGCTGGTGATTTGGGCATGTCAGGTAGGTGGTTCTGGCGAGTCGAGCAGGTGGCTCCGGCGTGCTCGGCAGGTTGTTCAGACGGGTCTGGCAGGTGTTTTCCGTCTGTTCGGGGTGTGGTTCCAGCATCTCATGAACACGTTTCTGGCACGTCTGAGATGTGGTTCCGGCCGGCCCGACAGGTGTTTCCGCAGTGTCCGCCAAGCGGTTCTGGCGTAGTCGGCAGGTGATTTTGGCATGACCGGCAGGTGGTTCCAGCAAGCCTGGCAGGTGATTCCAAAGTGTTCACCAACTGGTTGTGGCGTAGCCGGCAGGTGATTTTTGCGTGATCGGCAGGTGGTTCTGGCGAGTCGAGCAGGTGGTTCCGGCGTGCTCGGCTGGTGCTTCCGGGGTCATTGGCACGGGGTTCTGGCATGTCTGAGAGGTGGTTCCTGCATGCCCGGCAAGTGATTCCGGAGTGTTCGCCAAGTGGTTCTGGCATAGTCGGCAGGTGATTTTGGCCTGTCCAGCAGGTGGTTCAGGCGAGTTGAGCAGGTGGTTCCAACGTGCTAGGCAGGTGCTTCCGGCGTCTCCGGCACGTGTTTCTGGCACATCTGACAGGTGGTTCCGGCATGCCCGAAAGGTGATTCCGGTCTGTCCGGTAGGTGGTTCCGGCGTGCACGGCACGTGGTTCTGGTACGTCTCAGTGGTGGTTGCGTATGCCCAACAGGTGATTCCGGACTGTCCGCCACGTGCTTCTGGCACGTCTGAGAGGTGGTTCCAACATGCCCGGCAGGTCATTTCGGAGAGTCGTCCAAGTGGTTCTGGCGTAGCCCGCAGGTGATTTTGGCGTGTCCGGCAGGTGGTTCCGGCATTGCCATCACGTGGTTCCAGTCTTTCTAGGACGTGTTTCCAGCTTCCCCGGGAGGTGGTTCTGGTACGTCTGAGAGGTGGTTCCGCCATGGCTGGTAGGTGATCCCGGACAGTCCCCCAGGTGGTTCTGGCATAGCCAGGAGTTGATATTGGCCTGTCCGGCAGGTGGTTCCAGCGAGTCGAACAGGTGGCTCCGGCGTTCTTGGCAGGTGGTTCCGGTCTGTCCGGTAGGTGTTTCCGGCGTGTCTGGCACGTGCTTCTGGCACATCTGACAGGTGGTTCCGGCATGCCCGAAAGGTGATTCCGGTCTGTCCGGTAGGTGGTTCCAGCCTGCACGGCATGTGGTTCTGGTACGTCTCAGAGGTGGTTGCGCATGCCCAACAGGTGATTCCGGACTGTCCGCCACATGGTTCTGGCACGTCTGAGAGGTGGTTCCGGCATGCCCTGCAGGTCATCGCAGAGAGTCCTCCGAGTGGTTTTGAAATAACACGCAGGTGATTTTGGCGTGTCTGGCAGGTTGTTCCGTTGTGCTTGGCAGGTGGTTCAGGCTTGGCCGGCAGGTGGTTCCAGACTGGCCAGGACGTGTTTCCAGCTTCTCCGGCAGGTGGTTCTGGTACGTCTGAGAGGTGGCTCCGCCATGGCTGGCAGGCGATTCCGGACCGTCCCCCAGGTGGTTCTGGCATAGCCAGCGGTTGATATTGGCCTGTCCGGCAGGTGGTTCCAGCGAGTCGAACAGGTGGCTCCGGCGTGCTCGGCAGGTGGTTCCGGTCTGTCCGGTAGGTGATTCCGGCGTGTCCGGCACGTGGGGCCGGCACGTCTGAGAGGTGGTTCCGGCATGCGCGACAGGTGATTTCGGAGTGTCCGCCAGGTGGTTCTGGCATACCCGGCAGGTGATTTTGGCGTGTCCGGCAGGTGTTTCTGGCGAGTCGAGGAGGTGGCTCCGGCATGCTCGGCAGGTGCTTCCGGCGTCTCCGGCACTTGGTTCTGCTGTGTCTGAGAGCTGGTTCCGGCATGTCCGGCAGATGATTCCGGAGTGTCCGCCAAGTGGTTCTGGCATACCCAGCAGGTGATTTTGGCGTGTCAGGGAGGTGGTACCGGTGAGTCGAGCAGGTGGTTCCGGCGTGCTCAGCAGGTGGTTCAGGCGGTTCTGGCAGGTGGCATCCGTCTGTTCGGGGTGTGGTTCCAGCATCTCATGAACACGTTTCTGGCACGTCTGAGATGTGGTTCCGGCCGGCCCGACAGGTGTTTCCGCAGTGTCCGCCAAGCGGTTCTGGCGTAGTCGGCAGGTGATTTTGTCATGACCGGCAGGTGGTTCCAGCAAGCCTGGCAGGTGATTCCAAAGTGTTCACCAACTGGTTGTGGCGTAGCCGGCAGGTGATTTTTGCTTGATCGGCAGGTGGTTCTGGCGAGTCGAGCAGGTGGTTCCGGCATGCTCGGCTGGTGCTTCCGGGGTCATTGGCACGGGGTTCTGGCATGTCTGAGAGGTGGTTCCTGCATGCCCGGCAAGTGATTCCGGAGTGTTCGCCAAGTGGTTCTGGCATAGTCGGCAGGTGATTTTGGCATGTCCGGCAGGTGGTTCAGGCGAGTTGAGCAGGTGGTTCCAACGTGCTTGGCAGGTGCTTCCGGCGTCTCCGGCACGTGTTTCTGGCACATCTGACAGGTGGTTCCGGCATGCCCGAAAGGTGATTCCGGTCTGTCCGGTAGGTGGTTCCAGCCTGCACGGCATGTGGTTCTGGTACGTCTCAGAGGTGGTTGCGCATGCCCAACAGGTGATTCCGGACTGTCCGCCACATGGTTCTGGCACGTCTGAGAGGTGGTTCCGGCATGCCCGGCAGGACATCCCAGAGAGTCCTCCAAGTGGTTCTGGCATAACACGCTGGTGATTTTGGCGTGTCCGGCAGGTGGTTCCGCCGTGCTCGGCAGGTGGTTCAGGCATGGCCGTTACGTGGTTCCAGTCTGTCCAGGACGTGTTTCCAGCTTCTCCGGCAGGTGGTTCTGGTACGTCTGAGAGGTGGTTCCGCCATGGCTGGCAGGTGATCCCGGACTGTCCCCCAGGTGGTTCTGTCATAGCCAGCAGTTGATATTGGCCTGTCCGGCGGGTGGTTCCAGCGAGTCGAACAGGTGGCTCCGGCGTTCTTGGCAGGTGGTTCCGGTCTGTCCGGTAGGTGTTTCCGGCGTGTCTGGCACGTGCTTCCGGCACGTCTGAGAGGTGGTTCCGGCATGCGCAGCAGGTGATTCCGTAGTGTCCGCCAGGTGGTTCTGGCATACCCGGCAGGTGATTATGGCGTGTCCGGCAGGTGTTTCTGGCGAGTCGAGCAGGTGGCTCCGGCATGCTCGGCAGGTGCTTCCGGCGTGTCCGGCACGTGGTTCTGGTGTGTCTGAGAGCTGGTTCCGGCATGTCCGGCAGATGATTCCGGAGTGTCCGCCAAGTGGTTCTGGCATACCCGGCTGGTGATTTTGGCATGTCAGGTAGGTGGCTCCGGCGTGCTCGGCAGGTTGTTCAGACGGGTCTGGCAGGTGTTTTCCGTCTGTTCGGGGTGTGGTTCCAGCATCTCATGCACATGGTTCTGGCACGTTTGAGATGTGGTTCCGGCCGGCCCGACAGGTGTTTCCACAGTGTCCGCCAAGTGGTACTGGCGTAGTTGGCAGGTGATTTTGGCATGACCGGCAGGTGGTTCCAGCAAGCCCGGCAGGTGATTCCGAAGTGTTCCCCAACTGGTTGTGGCATAGCCGGCAGGTGATTTTTGCGTGTCCGGCAGGTGGTTCTGGCGAGTCGAGCAGGTGGTTCCGCCGTGCTCGTCAGGTGCTTCCGGGGTCATTGGCACGTGGTTCTGGCATATCTGAGAGGTGGTTCCGGCATGCCGGGCAGGTGATTCCGGAGTGCTCGCCAAGTGTTTGCGGCGTAGCCGGCAGGTGATTTTGCATGTCCAGCGGTCGTTCCGGCGGGTCGAGCCGGTGGTTCCGGCGTGTCCGGCAGGTGGTTCCGGTCTGTCCGGCAGGTGGTTCTGTGGTGTCCGGCACGAGGTTCAGTCTGAGAGGCTGTGCCGGCATGCCCCTCACGTGATTCCGGCTTGTCCCCGAAGCGGTGCTGGTGTAGCGGGCAGGTGATTTTGGCGTGTCCGGCAGGTGGTTCAGGCGAGTTGAGCAGGTGGTTGCGACGTGCTCGGCAGGTGCTTCCGGCGTCTCCGGCACGTGTTTCTGGCACATCTGACTGGTGGTTCCGGCATGCCCAAAAGCTGATTCCGGTCTGTCCGGTAGGTGGTTCCGGCGTGCACGGCACGTGGTTCTGGTACGTCTCAGAGGTGGTTGCGTATGCCCAACAGGTGATTCCGGACTGTCCGCCACGTGCTTCTGGCACGTCTGAGAGGTGGTTAGAACATGCCCGGCAGGTCATTTCGGAGAGTCGTCCAAGTGGTTCTGGCGTAGCCCGCAGGTGATTTTGGCGTGTCCGGCAGGTGGTTCCGCCGTGCTCGGCAGGTGGTTCAGGCTTGGACGTCACGTGGTTCCAGTCTGTCCAGGACGTGTTTCCAGCTTTTCCGGCAGGTGGTTCTGGTACGTCTGAGAGGTGGTTCCGCCATGGCTGGCAGGTGATCCCGGACTGTCCCCCAGGTGGTTCTGGCATAGCCAGCAGTTGATGTTGGCCTGTCCGGCAGGTGGTTCCAGCGAGTCGAACAGGTGGCTCCGGCGTTCTTGGCTGGTGGTTCCGGTCTGTCCGGTAGGTGATTCCGGCGTGTCTGGCACGTGCTTCCGGCACGTCTGAGAGGTGGTTCTGGCATGCGCGGCAGGTGATTCCGTAGTGTCCGCCAGGTGGTTCTGGAATACCCGGCAGGTGATTTTGGCGTGTCCGGCAGGTGTTTCTGGCGAGTCGAGCAGGTGGCTCCGGCATGCTCGGCAGGTGCTTCCGGCGTCTCCGACACTTGGTTCTGCTGTGTCTGAAAGCTGGTTCCGGCATGTCCGGCAGATGATTCCGGAGTGTCCGCCAAGTGGTTCTGGCATACCCAGCAGGTGATTTTGGCGTGTCAGGGAGGTGGTACCTGTGAGTCGAGCAGGTGGTTCCGGCGTGCTCAGCAGTTGGTTCAGGCGGTTCTGGCAGGTGGTATCCGTCTGTTCGGGGTGTGGTTCCAGCATCTCATGAACACGTTTCTGGCACGTCTGAGATGTGGTTCCAGCCGGCCCGACAGGTGTTTCCGCAGTGTCCGCCAAGTGGTTCTGGCGTAGTCGGCAGGTGATTTTGGCATGACCGGCAGGTGGTTCCAGCAAGCCTGGCAGGTGATTCCAAAGTGTTCACCAACTGGTTGTGGCGTAGCCGGCAGGTGATTTTTGCGTGTCCCGCAGGTGGTTCTGGCGAGTCGAGCAGGTGGTTCCGGCGTGTCCGGCAGGTGCTTCCGGGGTCATTGGCATGTGGTTCTGGCATATCTGAGAGATGGTTCCGGCATGCCCGACACGTGAGTCCGGAGTGTTCGCCAAGTGGTTCTGGCATAGTCGGCAGGTGATTTTGGCATGTCCGGCAGGTGGTTCAGGCGAGTTGAGCAGGTGGTTCCAACGTGCTTGGCAGGTGCTTCCGGCGTCTCCGGCACGTGTTTCTGGCACATCTGACAGGTGGTTCCGGCATGCCCGAAAGGTGATTCCGGTCTGTCCGGTAGGTGGTTCCAGCCTGCACGGCATGTGGTTCTGGTACGTCTCAGAGGTGGTTGCGCATGCCCAACAGGTGATTCCGGACTGTCCGCCACATGGTTCTGGCACGTCTGAGAGGTGGTTCCGGCATGCCTGGCAGGTCATCCCAGAGAGTCCTCCAAGTGGTTCTGGCATAACACGCAGGTGATTTTGGCGTGTCTGGCAGGTTGTTCCGTTGTGCTTGGCAGGAGGTTCAGGCTTGGCCGGCAGGTGGTTCCAGACTGTCCAGGACGTGTTTCCAGCTTCTCCGGCAGGTGGTTCTGGTACGTCTGAGAGGTGGTTCCGCCATGGCTGGCAGGCGATTCCGGACCGTCCCCCAGGTGGTTCTGGCATAGCCAGCAGTTGATATTGGCCTGTCCGGCAGGTGGTTCCAGCGAGTCGAACAGGTGGCTCCGGCGTGCTCGGCAGGTGGTTCCGGTCTGTCCGGTAGGTGATTCCGGCGTGTCCGGCACGTGCTTCCGGCACGTCTGAGAGGTGGTTCCGGCATGCGCGACAGGTGATTTTGGAGTGTCCGCCAGGTGGTTCTGGCGTACCCGGCAGGTGATTTCGGTGTGTCCGGCAGGTGTTTCTGGCGAGTCGAGCAGGTGGCTCCGGCATGCTCGGCAGGTGCTTCCGGCGTCTCCGGCACGTGGTTCTGGTGTGTCTGACAGCTGGTTCCGGCATGTCCGGCAGATGATTCCGGAGTGTCTGCCAAGTGGTTCTGGCATACCCAGCTGGTGATTTGGGCATGTCAGGTAGGTGGTTCCGGCGAGTCGAGCAGGTGGCTCCGGCGTGCTCGGCAGGTTGTTCAGACGGGTCTGGCAGGTGTTTTCCGTCTGTTCGGGGTGTGGTTCCAGCATCTCATGAACACGTTTCTGGCACGTCTGAGATGTGGTTCCGGCCGGCCCGACAGGTGTTTCCGCAGTGTCCGCCAAGCGGTCCTGGCGTAGTCGGCAGGTGATTTTGGCATGACCGGCAGGTGGTTCCAGCAAGCCTGGCAGGTGATTCCAAAGTGTTCACCAACTGGTTGTGGCGTAGCCGGCAGGTGATTTTTGCGTGACCGGCAGGTGGTTCTGGCGAGTCGAGCAGGTGGTTCCGGCGTGCTCGGCTGGTGCTTCCGGGGTCATTGGCACGGGGTTCTGGCATGTCTGAGAGGTGGTTCCTGCATGCCCGGCAAGTGATTCCGGAGTGTTCGCCAAGTGGTTCTGGCATAGTCGGCAGGTGATTTTGGCCTGTCCAGCAGGTGGTTCAGGCGAGTTGAGCAGGTGGTTCCAACGTGCTAGGCAGGTGCTTCCGGCGTCTCCGGCACGTGTTTCTGGCACATCTGACAGGTGGTTCCGGCATGCCCGAAAGGTGATTCCGGTCTGTCCGGTAGGTGGTTCCGGCGTGCACGGCACGTGGTTCTGGTACGTCTCAGTGGTGGTTGCGTATGCCCAACAGGTGATTCCGGACTGTCCGCCACGTGCTTCTGGCACGTCTGAGAGGTGGTTCCAACATGCCCGGCAGGTCATTTCGGAGAGTCGTCCAAGTGGTTCTGGCGTAGCCCGCAGGTGATTTTGGTGTGTCCGGCAGGTGGTTCCGGCATTGCCATCACGTGGTTCCAGTCTTTCTAGGACGTGTTTCCAGCTTCCCCGGGAGGTGGTTCTGGTACGTCTGAGAGGTGGTTCCGCCATGGCTGGTAGGTGATCCCGGACAGTCACCCAGGTGGTTCTGGCATAGCCAGGAGTTGATATTGGCCTGTCCGGCAGGTGGTTCCAGCGAGTCGAACAGGTGGCTCCGGCGTTCTTGGCAGGTGGTTCCGGTCTGTCCGGTAGGTGTTTCCGGCGTGTCTGGCACGTGCTTCTGGCACATCTGACAGGTGGTTCCGGCATGCCCGAAAGGTGATTCCGGTCTGTCCGGTAGGTGGTTCCAGCCTGCACGGCATGTGGTTCTGGTACGTCTCAGAGGTGGTTGCGCATGCCCAACAGGTGATTCCGGACTGTCCGCCACATGGTTCTGGCACGTCTGAGAGGTGGTTCCGGCATGCCCTGCAGGTCATCGCAGAGAGTCCTCCAAGTGGTTTTGAAATAACACGCAGGTGATTTTGGCGTGTCTGGCAGGTTGTTCCGTTGTGCTTGGCAGGTGGTTCAGGCTTGGCCGGCAGGTGGTTCCAGACTGGCCAGGACGTGTTTCCAGCTTCTCCGGCAGGTGGTTCTGGTACGTCTGAGAGGTGGCTCCGCCATGGCTGGCAGGCGATTCCGGACCGTCCCCCAGGTGGTTCTGGCATAGCCAGCGGTTGATATTGGCCTGTCCGGCAGGTGGTTCCAGCGAGTCGAACAGGTGGCTCCGGCGTGCTCGGCAGGTGGTTCCGGTCTGTCCGGTAGGTGATTCCGGCGTGTCCGGCACGTGGGGCCGGCACGTCTGAGAGGTGGTTCCGGCATGCGCGACAGGTGATTTCGGAGTGTCCGCCAGGTGGTTCTGGCATACCCGGCAGGTGATTTTGGCGTGTCCGGCAGGTGTTTCTGGCGAGTCGAGGAGGTGGCTCCGGCATGCTCGGCAGGTGCTTCCGGCGTCTCCGGCACTTGGTTCTGCTGTGTCTGAGAGCTGGTTCCGGCATGTCCGGCAGATGATTCCGGAGTGTCCGCCAAGTGGTTCTGGCATACCCAGCAGGTGATTTTGGCGTGTCAGGGAGGTGGTACCGGTGAGTCGAGCAGGTGGTTCCGGCGTGCTCAGCAGGTGGTTCAGGCGGTTCTGGCAGGTGGCATCCGTCTGTTCGGGGTGTGGTTCCAGCATCTCATGAACACGTTTCTGGCACCTCTGAGATGTGGTTCCGGCCGGCCCGACAGGTGTTTCCGCAGTGTCCGCCAAGCGGTTCTGGCGTAGTCGGCAGGTGATTTTGGCATGACCGGCAGGTGGTTCCAGCAAGCCTGGCAGGTGATTCCAAAGTGTTCACCAACTGGTTGTGGCGTAGCCGGCAGGTGATTTTTGCGTGATCGGCAGGTGGTTCTGGCGAGTCGAGCAGGTGGTTCCGGCGTGCTCGGCTGGTGCTTCCGGGGTCATTGGCACGGGGTTCTGGCATGTCTGAGAGGTGGTTCCTGCATGCCCGGCAAGTGATTCCGGAGTGTTCGCCAAGTGGTTCTGGCATAGTCGGCAGGTGATTTTGGCATGTCCGGCAGGTGGTTCAGGCGAGTTGAGCAGGTGGTTCCAACGTGCTTGGCAGGTGCTTCCGGCGTCTCCGGCACGTGTTTCTGGCACATCTGACAGGTGGTTCCGGCATGCCCGAAAGGTGATTCCGGTCTGTCCGGTAGGTGGTTCCAGCCTGCACGGCATGTGGTTCTGGTACGTCTCAGAGGTGGTTGCGCATGCCCAACAGGTGATTCCGGACTGTCCGCCACATGGTTCTGGCACGTCTGAGAGGTGGTTCCGGCATGCCCGGCAGGACATCCCAGAGAGTCCTCCAAGTGGTTCTGGCATAACACGCTGGTGATTTTGGCGTGTCTGGCAGGTTGTTCCGTTGTGCTTGGCAGGAGGTTCAGGCTTGGCCGGCAGGTGGTTCCAGACTGTCCAGGACGTGTTTCCAGCTTCTCCGGCAGGTGGTTCTGGTACGTCTGAGAGGTGGTTCCGCCATGGCTGGCAGGCGATTCCGGACCGTCCCCCAGGTGGTTCTGGCATAGCCAGCAGTTGATATTGGCCTGTCCGGCAGGTGGTTCCAGCGAGTCGAACAGGTGGCTCCGGCGTGCTCGGCAGGTGGTTCCGGTCTGTCCGGTAGGTGGTTCCGGCGTGCACGGCACGTGGTTCTGGTACGTGTCAGAGGTGGTTGCGTATGCCCAACAGGTGATTCCGGACTGTCCGCCACGTGCTTCTGGCACGTCTGAGAGGTGGTTCCAACATGCCCGGCAGGTCATTTCGGAGAGTCGTCCAAGTGGTTCTGGCGTAGCCCGCAGGTGATTTTGGCGTGTCCGGCAGGTGGTTCCGCCGTGCTCGGCAGGTGGTTCAGGCATGGCCGTCACGTGGTTCCAGTCTGTCCAGGACGTGTTTCCAGCTTCTCCGGCAGGTGGTTCTGGTACGTCTGAGAGGTGGTTCCGCCATGGCTGGCAGGTGATCCCGGACTGTCCCCCAGGTGGTTCTGGCATAGCCAGCAGTTGATATTGGCCTGTCCGGCAGGTGGTTCCAGCGAGTCGAACAGGTGGCTCCGGCGTTCTTGGCAGGTGGTTCCGGTCTGTCCGGTAGGTGTTTCCGGCGTGTCTGGCACGTGCTTCCGGCACGTCTGAGAGGTGGTTCCGGCATGCGCGGCAGGTGATTCCGTAGTGTCCGCCAGGTGGTTCTGGCATACCCGGCAGGTGATTTTGGCGTGTCCGGCAGGTGTTTCTGGCGAGTCGAGCAGGTGGCTCCGGCATGCTCGGCAGGTGCTTCCGGCTTCTCCGGCACTTGGTTCTGCTGTGTCTGAGAGCTGGTTCCGGCATGTCCGGCAGATGATTCCGGAGTGTCCGCCAAGTGGTTCTGGCATACCCAGCAGGTGATTTTGGCGTGTCAGGGAGGTGGTACCGGTGAGTCGAGCAGGTGGTTCCGGCGTGCTCAGCAGGTGGTTCAGGCGGTTCTGGCAGGTGGCATCCGTTTGTTCGGGGTGTGGTTCCAGCATCTCATGAACACGTTTCTGGCACGTCTGAGATGTGGTTCCAGCCGGCCCGACAGGTGTTTCCGCAGTGTCCGCCAAGTGGTTCTGGCGTAGTCGGCAGGTGATTTTGGCATGACCGGCAGGTGGTTCCAGCAAGCCTGGCAGGTGATTCCAAAGTGTTCACAAACTGGTTGTGGCGTAGCCGGCAGGTGATTTTTGCGTGTCCCGCAGGTGGTTCTGGCGAGTCGAGCAGGTGGTTCCGGCGTGTCCGGCCGGTGCTTCCGGGGTCATTGGCATGTGGTTCTGGCATATCTGAGAGGTGGTTCCGGCATGCCCGGCAGGTGATTCCGGAGTGTTCGCCAAGTGTTTGCGGCGTAGCCGGCAGGTGATTTTGCATGTCCAGCGGTCGTTCCGGCGGGTCGAGCCGGTGGTTCCGGCGTGTCCGGCAGGTGGTTCCGGTCTGTCCGGCAGGTGGTTCTGTGGTGTCCGGCACGAGGTTCAGTCTGAGAGGCTGTGCCGGCATGCCCCTCACGTGATTCCGGCTTGTCCCCGAAGTGGTGCTGGTGTAGCGGGCAGGTGATTTTGGCGTGTCCGGCAGGTGGTTCAGGCGAGTCGAGCAGGTGGTTGCGACGTGCTCGGCAGGTGCTTCCGGCGTCTCCGGCACGTGTTTCTGGCACATCTGACTGGTGGTTCCGGCATGCCCAAAAGTGGATTCCGGTCTGTCCGGTAGGTGGTTCCGGCGTGCACGGCACGTGGTTCTGGTACGTGTCAGAGGTGGTTGCGTATGCCCAACAGGTGATTCCGGACTGTCCGCCACGTGCTTCTGGCACGTCTGAGAGGTGGTTCCAACATGCCCGGCAGGTCATTTCGGAGAGTCGTCCAAGTGGTTCTGGCGTAGCCCGCAGGTGATTTTGGCGTGTCTGGCAGGTGGTTCCGCCGTGCTCGGCAGGTGGTTCAGGCATGGCCGTCACGTGGTTCCAGTCTGTCCAGGACGTGTTTCCAGCTTCTCCGGCAGGTGGTTCTGGTACGTCTGAGAGGTGGTTCCGCCATGGCTGGCAGGTGATCCCGGACTGTCCCCCAGGTGGTTCTGGCATAGCCAGCAGTTGATATTGGCCTGTCCGGCGGGTGGTTCCAGCGAGTCGAACAGGTGGCTCCGGCGTTCTTGGCAGGTGGTTCCGGTCTGTCCGGTAGGTGTTTCCGGCGTGTCTGGCACGTGCTTCCGGCACGTCTGAGAGGTGGTTCCGGCATGCGCAGCAGGTGATTCCGTAGTGTCCGCCAGGTGGTTCTGGCATACCCGGCAGGTGATTTTGGCGTGTCCGGCAGGTGTTTCTGGCGAGTCGAGCAGGTGGCTCCGGCATGCTCGGCAGGTGCTTCCGGCGTCTCCGGCACTTGGTTCTGGTGTGTCTGAGAGCTGGTTCCGGCATGTCCGGCAGATGATTCCGGAGTGTCCGCCAAGTGGTTCTGGCATACCCAGCAGGTGATTTTGGTGTGTCAGGGAGGTGGTACCGGTGAGTCGAGCAGGTGGTTCCGGCGTGCTCAGCAGGTGGTTCAGGCGGTTCTGGCAGGTGGCATCCGTCTGTTCGGGGTGTGGTTCCAGCATCTCATGAACACGTTTCTGGCACGTCTGAGATGTGGTTCCGGCCGGCCCGACAGGTGTTTCCGCAGTGTCCGCCAAGCGGTCCTGGCGTAGTCGGCAGGTGATTTTGGCATGACCGGCAGGTGGTTCCAGCAAGCCTGGCAGGTGATTCCAAAGTGTTCACCAACTGGTTGTGGCGTAGCCGGCAGGTGATTTTTGCGTGTCCCGCAGGTGGTTCTGGCGAGTCGAGCAGGTGGTTCCGGCGTGTCCGGCAGTTGCTTCCGGGGTCATTGGCATGTGGTTCTGGCATATCTGAGAGGTGGTTCCGGCATGCCCGACAGGTGATTCCGGAGTGTTCGCCAAGTGGTTCTGGCATAGTCGGCAGGTGATTTTGGCATGTCCGGCAGGTGGTTCAGGCGAGTTGAGCAGGTGGTTCCAACGTGCTTGGCAGGTGCTTCCGGCGTCTCCGGCACGTGTTTCTGGCACATCTGACAGGTGGTTCCGGCATGCCCGAAAGGTGATTCCGGTCTGTCCGGTAGGTGGTTCCAGCCTGCACGGCATGTGGTTCTGGTACTTCTCAGAGGTGGTTGCGCATGCCCAACAGGTGATTCCGGACTGTCCGCCACATGGTTCTGGCACGTCTGAGAGGTGGTTCCGGCATGCCCGGCAGGTCATCCCAGAGAGTCCTCCAAGTGGTTCTGGCATAACACGCAGGTGATTTTGGCGTGTCTGGCAGGTTGTTCCGTTGTGCTTGGCAGGAGGTTCAGGCTTGGCCGGCAGGTGGTTCCAGACTGTCCAGGACGTGTTTCCAGCTTCTCCGGCAGGTGGTTCTGGTACGTCTGAGAGGTGGTTCCGCCATGGCTGGCAGGCGATTCCGGACCGTCCCCCAGGTGGTTCTGGCATAGCCAGCAGTTGATATTGGCCTGTCCGGCAGGTGGTTCCAGCGAGTCGAACAGGTGGCTCCGGCGTGCTCGGCAGGTGGTTCCGGTCTGTCCGGTAGGTGATTCCGGCGTGTCCGGCACGTGCTTCCGGCACGTCTGAGAGGTGGTTCCGGCATGCGCGACAGGTGATTTCGGAGTGTCCGCCAGGTGGTTCTGGCGTACCCGGCAGGTGATTTTGGTGTGTCCGGCAGGTGTTTCTGGCGAGTCGAGCAGGTGGCTCCGGCATGCTCGGCAGGTGCTTCCGGCGTGTCCGGCACGTGGTTCTGGTGTGTCTGAGAGCTGGTTCCGGCATGTCCGGCAGATGATTCCGGAGTGTCCGCCAAGTGGTTCTGGCATACCCAGCAGGTGATTTTGGCGTGTCAGGGAGGTGGTACCGGTGAGTCGAGCAGGTGGTTCCGGCGTGCTCAGCAGGTGGTTCAGGCGGTTCTGGCAGGTGGCATCCGTCTGTTCGGGGTGTGGTTCCAGCATCTCATGAACACGTTTCTGGCACCTCTGAGATGTGGTTCCGGCCGGCCCGACAGGTGTTTCCGCAGTGTCCGCCAAGCGGTTCTGGCGTAGTCGGCAGGTGATTTTGGCATGACCGGCAGGTGGTTCCAGCAAGCCTGGCAGGTGATTCCAAAGTGTTCACCAACTGGTTGTGGCGTAGCCGGCAGGTGATTTTTGCGTGATCGGCAGGTGGTTCTGGCGAGTCGAGCAGGTGGTTCCGGCGTGCTCGGCTGGTGCTTCCGGGGTCATTGGCACGGGGTTCTGGCATGTCTGAGAGGTGGTTCCTGCATGCCCGGCAAGTGATTCCGGAGTGTTCGCCAAGTGGTTCTGGCATAGTCGGCAGGTGATTTTGGCATGTCCGGCAGGTGGTTCAGGCGAGTTGAGCAGGTGGTTCCAACGTGCTTGGCAGGTGCTTCCGGCGTCTCCGGCACGTGTTTCTGGCACATCTGACAGGTGGTTCCGGCATGCCCGAAAGGTGATTCCGGTCTGTCCGGTAGGTGGTTCCAGCCTGCACGGCATGTGGTTCTGGTACGTCTCAGAGGTGGTTGCGCATGCCCAACAGGTGATTCCGGACTGTCCGCCACATGGTTCTGGCACGTCTGAGAGGTGGTTCCGGCATGCCCGGCAGGACATCCCAGAGAGTCCTCCAAGTGGTTCTGGCATAACACGCTGGTGATTTTGGCGTGTCTGGCAGGTTGTTCCGTTGTGCTTGGCAGGAGGTTCAGGCTTGGCCGGCAGGTGGTTCCAGACTGTCCAGGACGTGTTTCCAGCTTCTCCGGCAGGTGGTTCTGGTACGTCTGAGAGGTGGTTCCGCCATGGCTGGCAGGCGATTCCGGACCGTCCCCCAGGTGGTTCTGGCATAGCCAGCAGTTGATATTGGCCTGTCCGGCAGGTGGTTCCAGCGAGTCGAACAGGTGGCTCCGGCGTGCTCGGCAGGTGGTTCCGGTCTGTCCGGTAGGTGGTTCCGGCGTGCACGGCACGTGGTTCTGGTACGTGTCAGAGGTGGTTGCGTATGCCCAACAGGTGATTCCGGACTGTCCGCCACGTGCTTCTGGCACGTCTGAGAGGTGGTTCCAACATGCCCGGCAGGTCATTTCGGAGAGTCGTCCAAGTGGTTCTGGCGTAGCCCGCAGGTGATTTTGGCGTGTCCGGCAGGTGGTTCCGCCGTGCTCGGCAGGTGGTTCAGGCATGGCCGTCACGTGGTTCCAGTCTGTCCAGGACGTGTTTCCAGCTTCTCCGGCAGGTGGTTCTGGTACGTCTGAGAGGTGGTTCCGCCATGGCTGGCAGGTGATCCCGGACTGTCCCCCAGGTGGTTCTGGCATAGCCAGCAGTTGATATTGGACTGTCCGGCAGGTGGTTCCAGCGAGTCGAACAGGTGGCTCCGGCGTGCTCGGCAGGTTGTTCAGACGTGTCTGGCAGGTGTTTTCCGTCTGTTCGGGGTGTGGTTCCAGCATCTCATGCACATGGTTCTGGCACGTCTGAGATGTGGTTCCGGCCGGCCCGAAAGGTGTTTCCACAGTGTCCGCCAAGTGGTACTGGCGTAGTTGGCAGGTGATTTTGGCATGACCGGCAGGTGGTTCCAGCAAGCCCGGCAGGTGATTCCGAAGTGTTCCCCAACTGGTTCTGGCGTACCCGGCAGGTGATTTTGGCGTGTCCGGCAGGTGGTTCTGGCGAGTCGAGCAGGTGGTTCCGGCGTGCTCGGCAGGTGCTTCCGGGGTCATTGGCACGTGGTTCTGGCATATCTGAGAGGTGGTTCCGGCATGCCCGGCAGGTGATTCCGGAGTGTTCGCCAAGTGTTTGCGGCGTAGCCGGCAGGTGATTTTGCATGTCCAGCGGTCGTTCCGGCGGGTCGAGCCGGTGGTTCCGGCGTGTCCGGCAGGTGGTTCCGGTCTGTCCGGCAGGTGGTTCTGTGGTGTCCGGCACGAGGTTCAGTCTGAGAGGCTGTGCCGGCATGCCCCTCACGTGATTCCGGCTTGTCCCCGAAGTGGTGCTGGTGTAGCGGGCAGGTGATTTTGGCGTGTCCGGCAGGTGGTTCAGGCGAGTTGAGCAGGTGGTTGCGACGTGCTCGGCAGGTGCTTCCGGCGTCTCCGGCACGTGTTTCTGGCACATCTGACTGGTGGTTCCGGCATGCCCAAAAGCTGATTCCGGTCTGTCCGGTAGGTGGTTCCGGCGTGCACGGCACGTGGTTCTGGTACGTCTCAGAGGTGGTTGCGTATGCCCAACAGGTGATTCCGGACTGTCCGCCACGTGCTTCTGGCACGTCTGAGAGGTGGTTCCAACATGCCCGGCAGGTCATTTCGGAGAGTCGTCCAAGTGGTTCTGGCGTAGCCCGCAGGTGATTTTGGCGTGTCCGGCAGGTGGTTCCGCCGTGCTCGGCAGGTGGTTCAGGCTTGGACGTCACGTGGTTCCAGTCTGTCCAGGACGTGTTTCCAACTTTTCCGGCAGGTGGTTCTGGTACGTCTGAGAGGTGGTTCCGCCATGGCTGGCAGGTGATCCCGGACTGTCCCCCAGGTGGTTCTGGCATAGCCAGCAGTTGATGTTGGCCTGTCCGGCAGGTGGTTCCAGCGAGTCGAACAGGTGGCTCCGGCGTTCTTGGCAGGTGGTTCCGGTCTGTCCGGTAGGTGATTCCGGCGTGTCTGGCACGTGCTTCCGGCACGTCTGAGAGGTGGTTCTGGCATGCGCGGCAGGTGATTCCGTAGTGTCCGCCAGGTGGTTCTGGCATATCCGGCAGGTGATTTTGGCGTGTCCGGCAGGTGTTTCTGGCGAGTCGAGCAGGTGGCTCCGGCATGCTCGGCAGGTGCTTCCGGCGTCTCCGGCACTTGGTTCTGGTGTGTCTGAGAGCTGGTTCCGGCATGTCCGGCAGATGATTCCGGAGTGTCCGCCAAGTGGTTCTGGCATACCCAGCAGGTGATTTTGGCGTGTCAGGGAGGTGGTTCCGGTGAGTCGAGCAGGTGGTTCCGGCGTGCTCAGCAGGTGGTTCAGGCGGTTCTGGCAGGTGGTATCCGTTTGTTCGGGGTGTGGTTCCAGCATCTCATGAACACGTTTCTGGCACGTCTGAGATGTGTTTCCAGCCGGCCCGACAGGTGTTTCCGCAGTGTCCGCCAAGTGGTTCTGGCGTAGTCGGCAGGTGATTTTGGCATGACCGGCAGGTGGTTCCAGCAAGCCTGGCAGGTGATTCCAAAGTGTTCACCAACTGGTTGTGGCGTAGCCGGCAGGTGATTTTTGCGTGATCGGCAGGTGGTTCTGGCGAGTCGAGCAGGTGGTTCCGGCGTGTCCGGCAGGTGCTTCCGGGGTCATTGGCATGTGGTTCTGGCATATCTGAGAGGTGGTTCTGGCATGCCCGACAGGTGAGTCCGGAGTGTTCGCCAAGTGGTTCTGGCATAGTCGGCAGGTGATTTTGGCATGTCCGGCAGGTGGTTCAGGCGAGTTGAGCAGGTGGTTCCAACGTGCTTGGCAGGTGCTTCCGGCGTCTCCGGCACGTGTTTCTGGCACATCTGACAGGTGGTTCCGGCATGCCCGAAAGGTGATTCCGGTCTGTCCGGTAGGTGGTTCCAGCCTGCACGGCATGTGGTTCTGGTGCTTCTCAGAGGTGGTTGCGCATGCCCAACAGGTGATTCCGGACTGTCCACCACATGGTTCTGGCACGTCTGAGAGGTGGTTCTGGAATGCCCGGCAGGTCATCCCAGAGAGTCCTCCAAGTGGTTCTGGCATAACACTTAGGTGATTTTGGCGTGTCTGGCAGGTTGTTCCGTTGTGCTTTGCAGGAGGTTCAGGCTTGGCCGGCAGGTGGTTCCAGACTGTCCAGGACGTGTTTCCAGCTTCTCCGGCAGGTGGTTCTGGTACGTCTGAGAGGTGGTTCCGCCATGGCTGGCATGCGATTCCGGACCGTCCCCCAGGTGGTTCTGGCATAGCCAGCAGTTGATATTGGCCTGTCCGGCAGGTGGTTCCAGCGAGTCGAACAGGTGGCTCCGGCGTGCTCGGCAGGTGGTTCCGGTCTGTCCGGTAGGTGATTCCGGCGTGTCCGGCACGTGCTTCCGGCACGTCTGAGAGGTGGTTCCGGCATGCGCAACAGCTGATTTCGGAGTGTCCGCCAGGTGGTTCTGGCGTACCCGGCAGGTGATTTTGGCGTGTCCGGCAGGTGTTTCTGGCGAGTCGAGCAGGTGGCTCCGGCATGCTCGGCAGGTGCTTCCGGCGTCTCCGGCACGTGGTTCTGGTGTGTCTGAGAGCTGGTTCCGGCATGTCCGGCAGATGATTCCGGAGTGTCCGCCAAGTGGTTCTGGCATACCCGGCTGGTGATTTGGGCATGTCAGGTAGGTGGCTCCGGCGTGCTGGGCAGGTTGTTCAGACGGGTCTGGCAGGTGTTTTCCGTCTGTTCGGGGTGTGGTTCCAGCATCTCATGCACATGGTTCTGGCACGTCTGAGATGTGGTTCCGGCCGGCCCGACAGTTGTTTCCACAGTGTCCGCCAAGTGGTATTGGCGTAGTTGGCAGTTGATTTTGGCATGACCGGCAGGTGGTTCCAGCAAGCCCGGCAGGTGATTCCGAAGTGTTCCCCAACTGGTTGTCGCATAGCCGGCAGGTGATTTTTGCGTGTCCGGCAGGTGGTTCTGGCGAGTCGAGCAGGTGGTTCCGGCGTGCTCGGCAGGTGCTTCCGGGGTCTTTGGCACGTGGTTCTGGCATATCTGAGAGGTGGTTCCGGCATGCCCGGCAGGTGATTCCGGAGTGTTCGCCAAGTGTTTGCGGCGTAGCCGGCAGGTGATTTTGCATGTCCAGCGGTCGTTCCGGCGGGTCGAGCCGGTGGTTCCGGCGTGTCCGGCATGTGGTTCCGGTCTGTCCGGCAGGTGGTTCTGTGGTGTCCGGCACGAGGTTCAGTCTGAGAGGCTGTGCCGGCATGCCCCTCACGTGATTCCGGCTTGTCCCCGAGGTGGTGCTGGTGTAGCGGGCAGGTGATTTTGGCGTGTCCGGCAGGTGGTTCAGGCGAGTTGAGCAGGTGGTTGCGACGTGCTCGGCAGGTGCTTCCGGCGTCTCCGGCACGTGTTTCTGGCACATCTGACTGGTGGTTCCGGCATGCCCAAAAGTGGATTCCGGTCTGTCCGGTAGGTGGTTCCGGCGTGCACGGCACGTGGTTCTGGTACGTGTCAGAGGTGGTTGCGTATGCCCAACAGGTGATTCCGGACTGTCCGCCACGTGCTTCTGGCACGTCTGAGAGGTGGTTCCAACATGCCCGGCAGGTCATTTCGGAGAGTCGTCCAAGTGGTTCTGGCGTAGCCCGCAGGTGATTTTGGCGTGTCCGGCAGGTGGTTCCGCCGTGCTCGGCAGGTGGTTCAGGCTTGGACGTCACGTGGTTCCAGTCTGTCCAGGACGTGTTTGCAGCTTTTCCGGCAGGTGGTTCTGGTACGACTGAGAGGTGGTTCCGCCATGGCTGGCAGGTGATCCCGGACTGTCCCCCAGGTGGTTCTGGCATAGCCAGCAGTTGATGTTGGCCTGTCCGGCAGGTGGTTCCAGCGAGTGGAGCAGGTGGCTCCGGCGTTCTTGGCAGGTGGTTCCGGTCTTTCCGGTAGGTGATTCCGGCGTGTCTGGCACGTGCTTCCGGCACGTCTGAGAGGTGGTTCCGGCATGCGCGACAGGTGATTCCGTAGTGTCCGCCAGGTGGTTCTGGCATACCCGGCAGGTGATTTTGGCGTGTCCGGCAGGTGTTTCTGGCGAGTCGAGCAGGTGGCTCCAGCATGCTCGGCAGGTGCTTCCGGCGTCTCCGACACTTGGTTCTGCTGTGTCTGAAAGCTGGTTCCGGCATGTCCGGCAGATGATTCCGGAGTGTCCGCCAAGTGGTTCTGGCATACCCAGCAGGTGATTTTGGCGTGTCAGGGAGGTGGTACCGGTGAGTCGAGCAGGTGGTTCCGGCGTGCTCAGCAGGTGGTTCAGGCGGTTCTGGCAGGTGGTATCCGTTTGTTTGGGGTGTGGTTCCAGCATCTCCTGAACACGTTTCTGGCACGTCTGAGATGTGGTTCCAGCCGGCCCGACAGGTGTTTCCGCAGTGTCCGCCAAGTGGTTCTGGCGTAGTCGGCAGGTGATTTTGGCATGACCGGCAGGTGGTTCCAGCAAGCCTGGCAGGTGATTCCAAAGTGTTCACCAACTGCTTGTGGCGTAGCCGGCAGGTGATTTTTGCGTGTCCCGCAGGTGGTTCTGGCGAGTCGAGCAGGTGGTTCCGGCGTGTCCGGCAGGTGCTTCCGGGGTCATTGGCATGTGGTTCTGGCATATCTGAGAGGTGGTTCCGGCATGCCCGACAGGTGATTCCGGAGTGTTCGCCTAGTGGTTCTGGCATAGTCGGAAGGTGATTTTGGCATGTCCGGCAGGTGGTTCAGGCGAGTTGAGCAGGTGGTTCCAACGTGCTTGGCAGGTGCTTCCGGCGTCTCCGGCACGTGTTTCTGGCACATCTGACAGGTGGTTCCGGCATGCCCGAAAGGTGATTCCGGTCTGTCCGGTAGGTGGTTCCAGCCTGCACGGCATGTGGTTCTGGTACGTCTCAGAGGTGGTTGCGCATGCCCAACAGGTGATTCCGGACTGTCCGCCACATGGTTCTGGCATGTCTGAGAGGTGGTTCCGGCATGCCCGGCAGGACATCCCAGAGAGTCCTCCAAGTGGTTCTGGCATAACACGCTGGTGATTTTGGCGTGTCTGGCAGGTTGTTCCGTTGTGCTTGGCAGGAGGTTCAGGCTTGGCCGGCAGGTGGTTCCAGACTGTCCAGGACGTGTTTCCAGCTTCTCCGGCAGGTGGTTCTGGTACGTCTGAGAGGTGGTTCCGCCATGGCTGGCAGGCGATTCCGGACCGTCCCCCAGGTGGTTCTGGCATAGCCAGCAGTTGATATTGGCCTGTCCGGCAGGTGGTTCCAGCGAGTCGAACAGGTGGCTCCGGCGTGCTCGGCAGGTGGTTCCGGTCTGTCCGGTAGGTGGTTCCGGCGTGCACGGCACGTGGTTCTGGTACGTGTCAGAGGTGGTTGCGTATGCCCAACAGGTGATTCCGGACTGTCCGCCACGTGCTTCTGGCACGTCTGAGAGGTGGTTCCAACATGCCCGGCAGGTCATTTCGGAGAGTCGTCCAAGTGGTTCTGGCGTAGCCCGCAGGTGATTTTGGCGTGTCCGGCAGGTGGTTCCGCCGTGCTCGGCAGGTGGTTCAGGCATGGCCGTCACGTGGTTCCAGTCTGTCCAGGACGTGTTTCCAGCTTCTCCGGCAGGTGGTTCTGGTACGTCTGAGAGGTGGTTCCGCCACGGCTGGCAGGTGATCCCGGACTGTCCCCCAGGTGGTTCTGGCATAGCCAGCAGTTGATATTGGCCTGTCCGGCAGGTGGTTCCAGCGAGTCGAACAGGTGGCTCCGGCGTTCTTGGCAGGTGGTTCCGGTCTGTCCGGTAGGTGTTTCCGGCGTGTCTGGCACGTGCTTCCGGCACGTCTGAGAGGTGGTTCCGGCATGCGCGGCAGGTGATTCCGTAGTGTCCGCCAGGTGGTTCTGGCATACCCGGCAGGTGATTTTGGCGTGTCCGGCAGGTGTTTCTGGCGAGTCGAGCAGGTGGCTCCGGCATGCTCGGCAGGTGCTTCCGGCTTCTCCGGCACTTGGTTCTGCTGTGTCTGAGAGCTGGTTCCGGCATGTCCGGCAGATGATTCCGGAGTGTCCGCCAAGTGGTTCTGGCATACCCAGCAGGTGATTTTGGCGTGTCAGGGAGGTGGTACCGGTGAGTCGAGCAGGTGGTTCCGGCGTGCTCAGCAGGTGGTTCAGGCGGTTCTGGCAGGTGGCATCCGTTTGTTCGGGGTGTGGTTCCAGCATCTCATGAACACGTTTCTGGCACGTCTGAGATGTGGTTCCAGCCGGCCCGACAGGTGTTTCCGCAGTGTCCGCCAAGTGGTTCTGGCGTAGTCGGCAGGTGATTTTGGCATGACCGGCAGGTGGTTCCAGCAAGCCTGGCAGGTGATTCCAAAGTGTTCACAAACTGGTTGTGGCGTAGCCGGCAGGTGATTTTTGCGTGTCCCGCAGGTGGTTCTGGCGAGTCGAGCAGGTGGTTCCGGCGTGTCCGGCCGGTGCTTCCGGGGTCATTGGCATGTGGTTCTGGCATATCTGAGAGGTGGTTCCGGCATGCCCGGCAGGTGATTCCGGAGTGTTCGCCAAGTGTTTGCGGCGTAGCCGGCAGGTGATTTTGCATGTCCAGCGGTCGTTCCGGCGGGTCGAGCCGGTGGTTCCGGCGTGTCCGGCAGGTGGTTCCGGTCTGTCCGGCAGGTGGTTCTGTGGTGTCCGGCACGAGGTTCAGTCTGAGAGGCTGTGCCGGCATGCCCCTCACGTGATTCCGGCTTGTCCCCGAAGTGGTGCTGGTGTAGCGGGCAGGTGATTTTGGCGTGTCCGGCAGGTGGTTCAGGCGAGTTGAGCAGGTGGTTGCGACGTGCTCGGCAGGTGCTTCCGGCGTCTCCGGCACGTGTTTCTGGCACATCTGACTGGTGGTTCCGGCATGCCCAAAAGTGGATTCCGGTCTGTCCGGTAGGTGGTTCCGGCGTGCACGGCACGTGGTTCTGGTACGTGTCAGAGGTGGTTGCGTATGCCCAACAGGTGATTCCGGACTGTCCGCCACGTGCTTCTGGCACGTCTGAGAGGTGGTTCCAACATGCCCGGCAGGTCATTTCGGAGAGTCGTCCAAGTGGTTCTGGCGTAGCCCGCAGGTGATTTTGGCGTGTCTGGCAGGTGGTTCCGCCGTGCTCGGCAGGTGGTTCAGGCATGGCCGTCACGTGGTTCCAGTCTGTCCAGGACGTGTTTCCAGCTTCTCCGGCAGGTGGTTCTGGTACGTCTGAGAGGTGGTTCCGCCATGGCTGGCAGGTGATCCCGGACTGTCCCCCAGGTGGTTCTGGCATAGCCAGCAGTTGATATTGGCCTGTCCGGCGGGTGGTTCCAGCGAGTCGAACAGGTGGCTCCGGCGTTCTTGGCAGGTGGTTCCGGTCTGTCCGGTAGGTGTTTCCGGCGTGTCTGGCACGTGCTTCCGGCACGTCTGAGAGGTGGTTCCGGCATGCGCAGCAGGTGATTCCGTAGTGTCCGCCAGGTGGTTCTGGCATACCCGGCAGGTGATTTTGGCGTGTCCGGCAGGTGTTTCTGGCGAGTCGAGCAGGTGGCTCCGGCATGCTCGGCAGGTGCTTCCGGCGTCTCCGGCACTTGGTTCTGGTGTGTCTGAGAGCTGGTTCCGGCATGTCCGGCAGATGATTCCGGAGTGTCCGCCAAGTGGTTCTGGCATACCCAGCAGGTGATTTTGGTGTGTCAGGGAGGTGGTACCGGTGAGTCGAGCAGGTGGTTCCGGCGTGCTCAGCAGGTGGTTCAGGCGGTTCTGGCAGGTGGCATCCGTCTGTTCGGGGTGTGGTTCCAGCATCTCATGAACACGTTTCTGGCACGTCTGAGATGTGGTTCCGGCCGGCCCGACAGGTGTTTCCGCAGTGTCCGCCAAGCGGTGCTGGCGTAGTCGGCAGGTGATTTTGGCATGACCGGCAGGTGGTTCCAGCAAGCCTGGCAGGTGATTCCAAAGTGTTCACCAACTGGTTGTGGCGTAGCCGGCAGGTGATTTTTGCGTGTCCCGCAGGTGGTTCTGGCGAGTCGAGCAGGTGGTTCCGGCGTGTCCGGCAGTTGCTTCCGGGGTCATTGGCATGTGGTTCTGGCATATCTGAGAGGTGGTTCCGGCATGCCCGACAGGTGATTCCGGAGTGTTCGCCAAGTGGTTCTGGCATAGTCGGCAGGTGATTTTGGCATGTCCGGCAGGTGGTTCAGGCGAGTTGAGCAGGTGGTTCCAACGTGCTTGGCAGGTGCTTCCGGCGTCTCCGGCACGTGTTTCTGGCACATCTGACAGGTGGTTCCGGCATGCCCGAAAGGTGATTCCGGTCTGTCCGGTAGGTGGTTCCAGCCTGCACGGCATGTGGTTCTGGTACTTCTCAGAGGTGGTTGCGCATGCCCAACAGGTGATTCCGGACTGTCCGCCACATGGTTCTGGCACGTCTGAGAGGTGGTTCCGGCATGCCCGGCAGGTCATCCCAGAGAGTCCTCCAAGTGGTTCTGGCATAACACGCAGGTGATTTTGGCGTGTCTGGCAGGTTGTTCCGTTGTGCTTGGCAGGAGGTTCAGGCTTGGCCGGCAGGTGGTTCCAGACTGTCCAGGACGTGTTTCCAGCTTCTCCGGCAGGTGGTTCTGGTACGTCTGAGAGGTGGTTCCGCCATGGCTGGCAGGCGATTCCGGACCGTCCCCCAGGTGGTTCTGGCATAGCCAGCAGTTGATATTGGCCTGTCCGGCAGGTGGTTCCAGCGAGTCGAACAGGTGGCTCCGGCGTGCTCGGCAGGTGGTTCCGGTCTGTCCGGTAGGTGATTCCGGCGTGTCCGGCACGTGCTTCCGGCACGTCTGAGAGGTGGTTCCGGCATGCGCGACAGGTGATTTCGGAGTGTCCGCCAGGTGGTTCTGGCGTACCCGGCAGGTGATTTTGGCGTGTCCGGCAGGTGTTTCTGGCGAGTCGAGCAGGTGGCTCCGGCATGCTCGGCAGGTGCTTCCGGCGTGTCCGGCACGTGGTTCTGGTGTGTCTGAGAGCTGGTTCCGGCATGTCCGGCAGATGATTCCGGAGTGTCCGCCAAGTGGTTCTGGCATACCCAGCAGGTGATTTTGGCGTGTCAGGGAGGTGGTACCGGTGAGTCGAGCAGGTGGTTCCGGCGTGCTCAGCAGGTGGTTCAGGCGGTTCTGGCAGGTGGCATCCGTCTGTTCGGGGTGTGGTTCCAGCATCTCATGAACACGTTTCTGGCACGTCTGAGATGTGGTTCCGGCCGGCCCGACAGGTGTTTCCGCAGTGTCCGCCAAGCGGTTCTGGCGTAGTCGGCAGGTGATTTTGTCATGACCGGCAGGTGGTTCCAGCAAGCCTGGCAGGTGATTCCAAAGTGTTCACCAACTGGTTGTGGCGTAGCCGGCAGGTGATTTTTGCGTGATCGGCAGGTGGTTCTGGCGAGTCGAGCAGGTGGTTCCGGCGTGCTCGGCTGGTGCTTCCGGGGTCATTGGCACGGGGTTCTGGCATGTCTGAGAGGTGGTTCCTGCATGCCCGGCAAGTGATTCCGGAGTGTTCGCCAAGTGGTTCTGGCATAGTCGGCAGGTGATTTTGGCATGTCCGGCAGGTGGTTCAGGCGAGTTGAGCAGGTGGTTCCAACGTGCTTGGCAGGTGCTTCCGGCGTCTCCGGCACGTGTTTCTGGCACATCTGACAGGTGGTTCCGGCATGCCCGAAAGGTGATTCCGGTCTGTCCGGTAGGTGGTTCCAGCCTGCACGGCATGTGGTTCTGGTACGTCTCAGAGGTGGTTGCGCATGCCCAACAGGTGATTCCGGACTGTCCGCCACATGGTTCTGGCACGTCTGAGAGGTGGTTCCGGCATGCCCGGCAGGACATCCCAGAGAGTCCTCCAAGTGGTTCTGGCATAACACGCTGGTGATTTTGGCGTGTCTGGCAGGTTGTTCCGTTGTGCTTGGCAGGAGGTTCAGGCTTGGCCGGCAGGTGGTTCCAGACTGTCCAGGACGTGTTTCCAGCTTCTCCGGCAGGTGGTTCTGGTACGTCTGAGAGGTGGTTCCGCCATGGCTGGCAGGCGATTCCGGACCGTCCCCCAGGTGGTTCTGGCATAGCCAGCAGTTGATATTGGCCTGTCCGGCAGGTGGTTCCAGCGAGTCGAACAGGTGGCTCCGGCGTGCTCGGCAGGTGGTTCCGGTCTGTCCGGTAGGTGGTTCCGGCGTGCACGGCACGTGGTTCTGGTACGTCTCAGAGGTGGTTGCGTATGCCCAACAGGTGATTCCGGACTGTCCGCCACGTGCTTCTGGCACGTCTGAGAGGTGGTTCCAACATGCCCGGCAGGTCATTTCGGAGAGTCGTCCAAGTGGTTCTGGCGTAGCCCGCAGGTGATTTTGGCGTGTCCGGCAGGTGGTTCCGCCGTGCTCGGCAGGTGGTTCAGGCATGGCCGTCACGTGGTTCCAGTCTGTCCAGGACGTGTTTCCAGCTTCTCCGGCAGGTGGTTCTGGTACGTCTGAGAGGTGGTTCCACCATGGCTGGCAGGTGATCCCGGACTGTCCCCCAGGTGGTTCTGGCATAGCCAGCAGTTGATATTGGCCTGTCCGGCAGGTGGTTCCAGCGAGTCGAACAGGTGGCTCCGGCGTTCTTGGCAGGTGGTTCCGGTCTGTCCGGTAGGTGTTTCCGGCGTGTCTGGCACGTGCTTCCGGCACGTCTGAGAGGTGGTTCCGGCATGCGCGGCAGGTGATTCCGTAGTGTCCGCCAGGTGGTTCTGGCATACCCGGCAGGTGATTTTGGCGTGTCCGGCAGGTGTTTCTGGCGAGTCGAGCAGGTGGCTCCGGCATGCTCGGCAGGTGCTTCCGGCTTCTCCGGCACTTGGTTCTGCTGTGTCTGAGAGCTGGTTCCGGCATGTCCGGCAGATGATTCCGGAGTGTCCGCCAAGTGGTTCTGGCATACCCAGCAGGTGATTTTGGCGTGTCAGGGAGGTGGTACCGGTGAGTCGAGCAGGTGGTTCCGGCGTGCTCAGCAGGTGGTTCAGGCGGTTCTGGCAGGTGGCATCCGTTTGTTCGGGGTGTGGTTCCAGCATCTCATGAACACGTTTCTGGCACGTCTGAGATGTGGTTCCAGCCGGCCCGACAGGTGTTTCCGCAGTGTCCGCCAAGTGGTTCTGGCGTAGTCGGCAGGTGATTTTGGCATGACCGGCAGGTGGTTCCAGCAAGCCGGGCAGGTGATTCCGAAGTGTTCACAAACTGGTTGTGGCGTAGCCGGCAGGTGATTTTTGCGTGTCCCGCAGGTGGTTCTGGCGAGTCGAGCAGGTGGTTCCGGCGTGTCCGGCCGGTGCTTCCGGGGTCATTGGCACGTGGTTCTGGCATATCTGAGAGGTGGTTCCGGCATGCCCGGCAGGTGATTCCGGAGTGTTCGCCAAGTGTTTGCGGCGTAGCCGGCAGGTGATTTTGCATGTCCAGCGGTCGTTCCGGCGGGTCGAGCCGGTGGTTCCGGCGTGTCCGGCAGGTGGTTCCGGTCTGTCCGGCAGGTGGTTCTATGGTGTCCGGCACGAGGTTCAGTCTGAGAGGCTGTGCCGGCATGCCCCTCACGTGATTCCGGCTTGTCCCCGAAGTGGTGCTGGTGTAGCGGGCAGGTGATTTTGTCGTGTCCGGCAGGTGGTTCAGGCGAGTCGAGCAGGTGGTTGCGACGTGCTCGGCAGGTGCTTCCGGCGTCTCCGGCACGTGTTTCTGGCACATCTGACTGGTGGTTCCGGCATGCCCAAAAGTGGATTCCGGTCTGTCCGGTAGGTGGTTCCGGCGTGCACGGCACGTGGTTCTGGTACGTGTCGAGAGGTGGTTGCGTATGCCCAACAGGTGATTCCGGACTGTCCGCCACGTGCTTCTGGCACGTCTGAGAGGTGGTTCCAACATGCCCGGCAGGTCATTTCGGAGAGTCGTCCAAGTGGTTCTGGCGTAGCCCGCAGGTGATTTTGGCGTGTCTGGCAGGTGGTTCCGCCGTGCTCGGCAGGTGGTTCAGGCATGGCCGTCACGTGGTTCCAGTCTGTCCAGGGCGTGTTTCCAGCTTCTCCGGCAGGTGGTTCTGGTACGTCTGGAGGTAGTTCGCCATGGCTGGCAGGTGGATCCCGGACTGTCCCCCAGTGGTTCTGGCATAGCCAGCAGTTGATATTGGCCTGTCCGGCGGGTGGTTCCAGCGAGTCGAACAGGTGGCTCCGGCGTTCTTGGCAGGTGGTCCCGGTCTGTCCGGTAGGTGCTCCGGCGTCTCTGGCACGTGCTTCCGGCACGTCTGAGAGGTGGTTCCGGCATGCGCAGCAGGTGATTCCGTAGTGTCCCGCCAGGTGGTTCTGGCATACCCGGCAGGTGATTTTGCGTGTCCGGCAGGTGTTTCTGGCGAGTCGAGCAGGTGGCTCCGGCATGCTCGGCAGGTGCTTCCGCGTCTCCGGCACTTGGTTCTGGTGTGTCTGAGAGCTGGTTCCGGCATGTCCGGCAGATGGTTCCGGAGTGTCCGCCAAGTGGTTCTGGGCATACCCAGCAGGTGATTTTGGTGTGTCAGGGAGGTGGTACCGGTGAGTCGAGCAGGTGGTTGCGGCGTGCTCAGCAGGTGGTTCAGGCGGTTCTGGGAGGGTGGCATCCGTCTGTTCGGGGGTGTGGTTCCAGCATCTCATGAACATGGTTCTGGCACGTCTGAGAGTGGTTCCGGCCGGCCCGACAGGTGTTTCCGCAGTGTCCGCCAGGCGGTCCTGGCGTAGTCGGCAGGTGATTTTGGCATGACCGGCAGGTGGTTCCAGCAAGCCTGGCAGGTGATTCCAAAGTGTTCACCAACTGGTTGTGGCGTAGCCGGCAGGTGATTTTTGCGTGTCCGCAGGTGGTTCTGGCGGGTCGAGCAGGTGGTTCCGGCGTGTCCGGCAGTTGCTTCCGGGTCATTGGCATGTGGTTCTGGCATGTCTGAGAGGTGGTTCCGGCATGCCCGACAGGTGATTCCGGAGTGTTCGCCAAGTGGTTCTGGCATAGTCGGCAGGTGATTTTGGCATGTCCGGCAGGTGGTTCAGGCGAGTTCAGCAGGTGGCTCCAACGTGCTTGGCAGGTGCTTCCGGCGTCTCCGGCACGTGTTTCTGGCACATCTGACAGGTGGTTCCGGCATGCCCGAAAGGTGATTCCGGTCTGTCCGGTAGGTGGTTCCAGCCTGCACGGCATGTGGTTCTGGTACTTCTCAGAGGTGGTTGCGCATGCCCAACAGGTGATTCCGGACTGTCCGCCACATGGTTCTGGCACGTCTGAGAGGTGGTTCCGGGCATGCCCGGCAGGTCATCCCAGAGAGTCCTCCAAGTGGTTCTGGCATAACACGCAGGTGATTTTGGCGTGTCTGGCAGGTTGTTCCGTTGTGCTTGGCAGGGGTTCGGGCTTGGCCGGCAGGTGGTTCCAGACTGTCCAGGACGTGTTTCCAGCTTCTCCGGCAGGTGGTTCTGGTACGTCTGAGAGGTGGTTCCGCCATGGCTGGCAGGCGATCCGGACCGTCCCCCAGGTGGTTCTGGCATAGCCAGCAGTTGATATTGGCCTGTCCGGCAGGTGGTTCCAGCGAGTCGAACAGGTGGCTCCGGCGTGCTCGGCAGGTGGTTCCGGTCTGTCCGGTAGGTGATTCCGGCGTGTGCCGGCACGTGCTTCCGGCACGTCTGAGAGGTGGTTCCGGCATGCGCGACAGGTGTTTTCGGAGTGTCCGCCAGGTGGTTCTGGCGTACCCGGCAGGTGATTTTGGCGTGTCCGGCAGGTGTTTCTGGCGAGTCGAGCAGGTGGCTCCGGCATGCTCGGCAGGTGCTTCCGGCGTCTCCGGCACGTGGTTCTGGTGTGTCTGAGAGCTGGTTCCGGCATGTCCGGCAGATGATTCCGGAGTGTCCGCCAAGTGGTTCTGGCATACCCGGCTGGTGATTTGGGCATGTCAGGTAGGTGGTTCCGGCGAGTCGAGCAGGTGGCTCCGGCGTGCTCGGCAGGTTGTTCAGACGGGTCTGGCAGGTGTTTTCCGTCTGTTCGGGGTGTGGTTCCAGCATCTCATGCACATGGTTCTGGCACGTCTGAGATGTGGCTCCGGCCGGCCCGACAGGTCTTCCACAGTGTCCGCCAAGTGGTATTGGCGTAGTTCGCAGGTGATTTTGGCATGACGGGCAGGTGGTTCCAGCAAGCCCGGCAGGTGATCCGAAGTGTTCCCCCAACTGCTTGTGGCATAGCCGGCAGGTGATTTTTGCGTGTCCGGCAGGTGGTTCTGGCGGGTCGAGCAGGTGGTTCCGGCGTGCTCGGCAGGTGCTTCCGGGGTCATTGGCAGTGGTTCTGGCATATCTGAGAGGTGGTTCCGGCATGCCCGGCAGGTGATTCCGGAGTGTTCGCCAGTGTTTGCGGCGTAGCCGGCAGGTGATTTTGCATGTCCAGCGGTCGTTCCGGCGGGTCGAGCCGGTGGTTCCGGCGTGTCCGGCAGGTGGTCCCGGTTCTGTGGCAGGTGGTTCTGTGGTGTCCGGCACGAGGTTCAGTCTGAGAGGCTGTGCCCGACATGCCCCTCACGTGATTCCGGCTTGCCGAAGTGGTGCTGGTGTCACGGGCAGGTGATTTTGGCGTGTCCGGCAGGTGGTTCAGGCGAGTTGAGCAGGTGGTTGCGACGTGCTCGGCAGGTGCTTCCGGCGTCTCCGGCACGTGTTTCTGGCACATCTGACTGGTGGTTCCGGCATGCCCAAAAGTGGATTCCGGTCTGTCCGGTAGGTGGTTCCGGCGTGCCGGCCCGTGATTCTGGTACGTGTCAGAGGTGGTTGCGTATGCCCAACAGGTGATTCCGGACTGTCCGCCACGTGCTTCTGGCACGTCTGAGAGGTGGTTCCAACATGCCCGGCATGTCATTCGGAGAGTCGTCCAAGTGGTTCTGGCGTAGCCCGCAGGTGATTTTGGCGTGTCCGGCAGGTGGTTCCGCCGTGCTCGGCAGGTGGTTCAGGCTTGGCCGTCACGTGGTTCCAGTCTGTCCAGGACGTGTTTCCAGCTTCTCCGGCAGGTGGTTCTGGTACGTCTGAGAGGTGGTTCCGCCATGGCTGGCAGGTGATCCCGGACTGTCCCCCAGGTGGTTCTGGCATAGCCAGCAGTTGATGTTGGCCCTGTCCGGCAGGTGGTTCCAGCGAGTCGGAACAGGTGGCTCCGGCGTTCTTGGCAGGTGGTTCCGTTCTGTCCGGTTGGTGTATCCGGCGTCTCTGGCCCGTGCTTCCGGCACGTCGAGAGGTGGTTCTGGCATGCGCGGCAGGTGATTCCGTATTGTCCGCCAGGTGGTTCTGGCATACCCGGCAGGTGATTTTGGCGTGTCCGGCAGGTGTCTTCTGGCGAGTCGAGCAGGTGGCTCCGGCATGCTCGGCAGGTGTTCCGGCGTCTCCGACACTTGGTTCTGCTGTGTCTGAGAGCTGGTTCCGGCATGTCCGGCAGATGATTCCGGAGTGTCCGCCAAGTGGTTCTGGCATACCCAGCAGGTGATTTTGGCGTGTCAGGGAGGTGGTTCCGGTGAGTCGAGCAGGTGGTTCCGGCGTGCTCAGCAGGTGGTTGAGGCGGTTCTGGCAGGTTGTATCCGTTTGTTCGGGGTGTGGTTCCAGCATCTCATGAACACGTTTCTGGCACGTCTGAGATGAGGTCCAGCCGGCCCGACAGGTGTTTCCGCAGTGTCCGCCAAGCGGTTCTGGCGTAGTCGGCAGGTGATTTTGGCATGACCGGCAGGTGGTTCCAGCAAGCCTGGCAGGTGAGTCCAAAGTGTTACCAGACTGGTTGTGGGGTAGCCGGCAGGTGATTTTTGCGTGTCCCGCAGGTGGTTCTGGCGAGTTGAGCAGGTGGTTCCGGCGGCTCCGGCAGGTGCTTCCGGGGTATTGGCATGTGGTTCTGGCACATCTGAGAGGTGGTTCCGGCATGCCCGACAGGTGATTCCGGAGTGTCGCCAAGTGGTTCTGGCATCCATCGTCGGCAGGTGATTTTGGCATGTCCGGCAGGTGGTTTAGGCGAGTTGAACAGGTGGTTCCAACGTGCTTGGCAGGTGCTTCCGGCATCTCCGGCAGGTGCTTGTGGCACATGTAGCAGGTGGTTCCGGCATGCCCGAAAGGTGATTCCGGTCTGTCCGGTAGGTGGTTCCAGCTCCTACACGGCAGTGGTTCTGGGTCTCTCTCAGAGGTGGGTGCGCATGCCCAACAGGTGATTCCGGACTGTCCGCCACATGGTTCTGGCACGTCTGAGAGGTGGTTCCGGCATGCCCGGCAGGTCATCCCAGAGAGTCCTCCAAGTGGTTCTGGCATGACAGGCAGGTCATTTTGGCGTGTCTGGCAGGTTGTTCC
>NW_027227113.1:0-21946 GCF_037783145.1 Equus przewalskii
AGGTGGTTCCAATAAGCCTGGCAGGTGATTCCAAAGTGTTCACCAACTGGTTCTGGCGTACCCGGCAGGTGATTTTGGCGTGTCCGGCAGGTGTTTCTGGCGAGTCGAGCAGGTGGCTCCGGCATGCTCGGCAGGTGCTTCCGGCATCTCCGGCACGTTGTTCTGGTGTGTCTGAGAGCTGGTTCCGGCATGTCCGGCAGATGATTCCGGAGTGTCCGCCAAGTGGTTCTGGCACACCCAGCTGGTGATTTGGGCATGTCAGGTAGGTGGTTCCGGCGAGTCGAGCAGGTGGCTCCGGCGTGCTCGGCAGGTTGTTCAGACGGGTCTGGCATGTGTTTTCCGTCTGTTCGGGGTGTGGATCCAGCATCTCATGCATATGGTTCTGGCACGTCTGAGATGTGGTTCCGGCCGGCCCGACAGGTGTTTCCGCAGTGTCCGCCAAGCGGTTCTGGTGTAGTCGGCAGGTGATTTTGGCATGACCGGCAGGTGGTTCCAGCAAGCCTGGCAGGTGATTCCAAAGTGTTCACCAACTGGTTGTGGCGTAGCCGGCAGGTGATTTTTGCGTGATCGGCAGGTGGTTCTGGCGAGTCGAGCAGGTGGTTCCGGCGTGCTCGGCTGGTGCTTCCGGGGTCATTGGCACGGGGTTCTGGCATGTCTGAGAGGTGGTTCCTGCATGCCCGGCAAGTGATTCCGGAGTGTTCGCCAAGTGGTTCTGGCATAGTCGGCAGGTGATTTTGGCATGTCCGGCAGGTGGTTCAGGCGAGTTGAGCAGGTGGTTCCAACGTGCTTGGCAGGTGCTTCCGGCGTCTCCGGCACGTGTTTCTGGCACATCTGACAGGTGGTTCCGGCATGCCCGAAAGGTGATTCCGGTCTGTCCGGTAGGTGGTTCCAGCCTGCACGGCATGTGGTTCTGGTACGTCTCAGAGGTGGTTGCGCATGCCCAACAGGTGATTCCGGACTGTCCGCCACATGGTTCTGGCACGTCTGAGAGGTGGTTCCGGCATGCCCGGCAGGTCATCCCAGAGAGTCCTCCAAGTGGTTCTGGCATAGCACGCAGGTGATTTTGGCGTGTCCGGCAGGTTGTTCCGTTGTGCTTGGCAGGGGGTTCAGGCTTGGCCGGCAGGTGGTTCCAGACTGTCCAGGACGTGTTTCCAGCTTCTCCGGCAGGTGGTTCTGGTACGTCTGAGAGGTGGTTCCGCCATGGCTGGCAGGTGATTCCGGACCGTCCCCCAGGTGGTTCTGGCATAGCCAGCAGTTGATATTGGCCTGTCCGGCAGGTGGTTCCAGCGAGTCGAACAGGTGGCTCCGGCGTGCTCGGCAGGTGGTTTCGGTCTGTCCGGTAGGTGATTCCGGCGTGTCCGGCACGTGCTTCCGGCACGTCTGAGAGGTGGTTCCGGCATGCGCGACAGGTGATTTCGGAGTGTCCGCCAGGTGGTTCTGGCGTACCCGGCAGGTGATTTTGGCGTGTCCGGCAGGTGTTTCTGGCGAGTCGAGCAGGTGGCTCCGGCATGCTCGGCAGGTGCTTCCGGCGTCTCCGGCACGTGGTTCTGGTGTGTCTGAGAGCTGGTTCCGGCATGTCCGGCAGATGATTCCGGAGTGTCCGCCAAGTGGTTCTGGCATACCCGGCTGGTGATTTTGGCATGTCAGGTAGGTGGTTCCGGCGAGTCGAGCAGGTGGCTCCGGCGTGCTCGGCAGGTTGTTCAGACGGGTCTGGCAGGTGTTTTCCGTCTGTTCGGGGTGTGGTTCCAGCATCTCATGCACATGGTTCTGGCACGTCTGAGATGTGGTTCCGGCCGGCCCGACAGGTGTTTCCACAGTGTCCGCCAAGTGGTACTGGCGTAGTTGGCAGGTGATTTTGGCATGACCGGCAGGTGGTTCCAGCAAGCCCGGCAGGTGATTCCGAAGTGTTCCCCAACTGGTTGTGGCGTAGCCGGCAGGTGATTTTTGCGTGTCCGGCAGGTGGTTCTGGCGAGTCGAGCAGGTGGTTCCGGCGTGCTCGGCAGGTGCTTCCGGGGTCATTGGCACGTGGTTCTGGCATATCTGAGAGGTGGTTCCGGCATGCCCGGCAGGTGATTCCGGAGTGTTCGCCAAGTGTTTCCGGCGTAGCCGGCAGGTGATTTTGCATGTCCAGCGGTCGTTCCGGCGGGTCGAGCCGGTGGTTCCGGCGTGTCCGGCAGGTGGTTCCGGTCTGTCCGGCAGGTGGTTCTGTGGTGTCCGGCACGAGGTTCAGTCTGAGAGGCTGTGCCGGCATGCCTCTCACGTGATTCCGGCTTGTCCCCGAAGTGGTGCTGGTGTAGCGGGCAGGTGATTTTGGCGTGTCCGGCAGGTGGTTCAGGCGAGTTGAGCAGGTGGTTGCGACGTGCTCGGCAGGTGCTTCCGGCGTCTCCGGCACGTGTTTCTGGCACATCTGACTGGTGGTTCCGGCATGCCCAAAAGTTGATTCCGGTCTGTCCGGTAGGTGGTTCCGGCGTGCACGGCACGTGGTTCTGGTACGTGTCAGAGGTGGTTGCGTATGCCCAACAGGTGATTCCGGACTGTCCGCCACGTGCTTCTGGCACGTCTGAGAGGTGGTTCCAACATGCCCGGCAGGTCATTTCGGAGAGTCGTCCAAGTGGTTCTGGCGTAGCCCGCAGGTGATTTTGGCGTGTCCGGCAGGTGGTTCCGCCGTGCTCGGCAGGTGGTTCAGGCATGGCCGTCACGTGGTTCCAGTCTGTCCAGGACGTGTTTCCAGCTTCTCCGGCAGGTGGTTCTGGTACGTCTGAGAGGTGGTTCCGCCATGGCTGGCAGGTGATCCCGGACTGTCCCCCAGGTGGTTCTGGCATAGCCAGCAGTTGATATTGGCCTGTCCGGCAGGTGGTTCCAGCGAGTCGAACAGGTGGCTCCGGCGTTCTTGGCAGGTGGTTCCGGTCTGTCCGGTAGGTGTTTCGGCGTGTCTGGCACGTGCTTCCGGCACGTCTGAGAGGTGGTTCCGGCATGCGCGGCAGGTGATTCCGTAGTGTCCGCCAGGTGGTTCTGGCATACCCGGCAGGTGATTTTGGCGTGTCCGGCAGGTGTTTCTGGCGAGTCGAGCAGGTGGCTCCGGCATGCTCGGCAGGTGCTTCCGGCGTCTCCGGCACTTGGTTCTGGTGTGTCTGAGAGCTGGTTCCGGCATGTCCGGCAGATGATTCCGGAGTGTCCGCCAAGTGGTTCTGGCATACCCAGCAGGTGATTTTGGCGTGTCAGGGAGGTGGTACCGGTGAGTCGAGCAGGTGGTTCCGGCGTGCTCAGCAGGTGGTTCAGGCGGTTCTGGCAGGTGGTATCCGTCTGTTCGGGGTGTGGTTCCAGCATCTCATGAACACGTTTCTGGCACGTCTGAGATGTGGTTCCAGCCGGCCCGACAGGTGTTTCCGCAGTGTCCGCCAAGCGGTTCTGGCGTAGTTGGCAGGTGATTTTGGCATGACTGGCAGGTGGTTCCAGCAAGCCTGGCAGGTGATTCCAAAGTGTTCACCAACTGGTTGTGGCGTAGCCGGCAGGTGATTTTTGCGTGATCGGCAGGTGGTTCTGGCGAGTCGAGCAGGTGGTTCCGGCGTGCTCGGCTGGTGCTTCCGGGGTCATTGGCACGGGGTTCTGGCATGTCTGAGAGGTGGTTCCTGCATGCCCGGCAAGTGATTCCGGAGTGTTCGCCAAGTGGTTCTGGCATAGTCGGCAGGTGATTTTGGCATGTCCGGCAGGTGGTTCAGGCGAGTTGAGCAGGTGGTTCCAACGTGCTTGGCAGGTGCTTCCGGCGTCTCCGGCACGTGTTTCTGGCACATCTGACAGGTGGTTCCGGCATGCCCGAAGGTGATTCCGGTCTGTCCGGTAGGTGGTTCCAGCCTGCACGGCATGTGGTTCTGGTACGTCTCAGAGGTGGTTGCGCATGCCCAACAGGTGATTCCGGACTGTCCGCCACATGGTTCTGGCACGTCTGAGAGGTGGTTCCGGCATGCCCGGCAGGTCATCCCAGAGAGTCCTCCAAGTGGTTCTGGCATAACACGCAGGTGATTTTGGCGTGTCTGGCAGGTTGTTCCGTTGTGCTTGGCAGGTGGTTCAGGCTTGGCCGGCAGGTGGTTCCAGACTGTCCAGGACGTGTTTCCAGCTTCTCCGGCAGGTGGTTCTGGTACGTCTGAGAGGTGGTTCCGCCATGGCTGGCAGGTGATTCCGGACCGTCCCCCAGGTGGTTCTGGCATAGCCAGCAGTTGATATTGGCCTGTCCGGCAGGTGGTTCCAGCGAGTCGAACAGGTGGCTCCGGCGTGCTCGGCAGGTGGTTCCGGTCTGTCCGGTAGGTGATTCCGGCGTGTCCGGCACGTGCTTCCGGCACGTCTGAGAGGTGGTTCCGGCATGCGCGACAGGTGGTTTCGGAGTGTCCGCCAGGTGGTTCTGGCGTACCCGGCAGGTGATTTTGGCGTGTCCGGCAGGTGTTTCTGGCGAGTCGAGCAGGTGGCTCCGGCATGCTCGGCAGGTGCTTCCGGCGTCTCCGGCACGTGGTTCTGGTGTGTCTGAGAGCTGGTTCCGGCATGTCCGGCAGATGATTCCGGAGTGTCCGCCAAGTGGTTCTGGCATACCCGGCTGGTGATTTGGGCATGTCAGGTAGGTGGTTCCGGCGAGTCGAGCAGGTGGCTCCGGCGTGCTCGGCAGGTTGTTCAGACGGGTCTGGCAGGTGTTTTCCGTCTGTTCGGGGTGTGGTTCCAGCATCTCATGCACATGGTTCTGGCACGTCTGAGATGTGGTTCGGCCGGCCCGACAGGTGTTTCCACAGTGTCCGCCAAGTGGTACTGGCGTAGTTGGCAGGTGATTTTGGCATGACCGGCAGGTGGTTCCAGCAAGCCCGGCAGGTGATTCCGAAGTGTTCCCCAACTGGTTGTGGCGTAGCCGGCAGGTGATTTTTGCGTGTCCGGCAGGTGGTTCTGGCGAGTCGAGCAGGTGGTTCCGGCGTGCTCGGCAGGTGCTTCCGGGGTCATTGGCACGTGGTTCTGGCATATCTGAGAGGTGGTTCCGGCATGCCCGGCAGGTGATTCGGAGTGTTCGCCAAGTGTTTCCGGCGTAGCCGGCAGGTGATTTTGCATGTCCAGCGGTCGTTCCGGCGGGTCGAGCCGGTGGTTCCGGCGTGTCCGGCAGGTGGTTCCGGTCTGTCCGGCAGGTGGTTCTGTGGTGTCCGGCACGAGGTTCAGTCTGAGAGGCTGTGCCGGCATGCCCCTCACGTGATTCCGGCTTGTCCCCGAAGTGGTGCTGGTGTAGCGGGCAGGTGATTTTGGCGTGTCCGGCAGGTGGTTCAGGCGAGTTGAGCAGGTGGTTGCGACGTGCTCGGCAGGTGCTTCCGGCGTCTCCGGCACGTGTTTCTGGCACATCTGACTGGTGGTTCCGGCATGCCCAAAGTTGATTCCGGTCTGTCCGGTAGGTGGTTCCGGCGTGCACGGCACGTGGTTCTGGTACGTGTCAGAGGTGGTTGCGTATGCCCAACAGGTGATTCCGGACTGTCCGCCACGTGCTTCTGGCACGTCTGAGAGGTGGTTCCAACATGCCCGGCAGGTCATTTCGGAGAGTCGTCCAAGTGGTTCTGGCGTAGCCCGCAGGTGATTTTGGCGTGTCCGGCAGGTGGTTCCGCCGTGCTCGGCAGGTGGTTCAGGCATGGCCGTCACGTGGTTCCAGTCTGTCCAGGACGTGTTTCCAGCTTCTCCGGCAGGTGGTTCTGGTACGTCTGAGAGGTGGTTCCGCCATGGCTGGCAGGTGATCCCGGACTGTCCCCCAGGTGGTTCTGGCATAGCCAGCAGTTCATATTGGCCTGTCCGGCAGGTGGTTCCAGCGAGTCGAACAGGTGGCTCCGGCGTTCTTGGCAGGTGGTTCCGGTCTGTCCGGTAGGTGTTTCCGGCGTGTCTGGCACGTGCTTCCGGCACGTCTGAGAGGTGGTTCCGGCATGCGCGGCAGGTGATTCCGGAGTGTCCGCCAGGTGGTTCTGGCAGTACCCGGCAGGTGATTTTGGCGTGTCCGGCAGGTGTTTCTGGCGAGTCGAGCAGGTGGCTCCGGCATGCTCGGCAGGTGCTTCCGGCGTCTCCGGCACTTGGTTCTGGTGTGTCTGAGAGCTGGTTCCGGCATGTCCGGCAGATGATTCCGGAGTGTCCGCCAAGTGGTTCTGGCATACCCAGCAGGTGATTTTGGCGTGTCAGGGAGGTGGTACCGGTGAGTCGAGCAGGTGGTTCCGGCGTGCTCAGCAGGTGGTTCAGGCGGTTCTGGCAGGTGGTATCCGTCTGTTCGGGGTGTGGTTCCAGCATCTCATGAACACGTTTCTGGCACGTCTGAGATGTGGTTCCAGCCGGCCCGACAGGTGTTTCCGCAGTGTCCGCCAAGCGGTTCTGGCGTAGTTGGCAGGTGATTTTGGCATGACTGGCAGGTGGTTCCAGCAAGCCTGGCAGGTGATTCCAAAGTGTTCACCAACTGGTTGTGGCGTAGCCGGCAGGTGATTTTTGCGTGATCGGCAGGTGGTTCTGGCGAGTCGAGCAGGTGGTTCCGGCGTGCTCGGCTGGTGCTTCCGGGGTCATTGGCACGGGGTTCTGGCATGTCTGAGAGGTGGTTCCTGCATGCCCGGCAAGTGATTCCGGAGTGTTCGCCAAGTGGTTCTGGCATAGTCGGCAGGTGATTTTGGCATGTCCGGCAGGTGGTTCAGGCGAGTTGAGCAGGTGGTTCCAACGTGCTTGGCAGGTGCTTCCGGCGTCTCCGGCACGGTGTTCTGGCACATCTGACAGGTGGTTCCGGCATGCCCGAAGGTGATTCCGGTCTGTCCGGTAGGTGGTTCCAGCCTGCACGGCATGTGGTTCTGGTACGTCTCAGAGGTGGTTGCGCATGCCCAACAGGTGATTCCGGACTGTCCGCCACATGGTTCTGGCACGTCTGAGAGGTGGTTCCGGCATGCCCGGCAGGTCATCCCAGAGAGTCCTCCAAGTGGTTCTGGCATAACACGCAGGTGATTTTGGCGTGTCTGGCAGGTTGTTCCGTTGTGCTTGGCAGGTGGTTCAGGCTTGGCCGGCAGGTGGTTCCAGACTGTCCAGGACGTGTTTCCAGCTTCTCCGGCAGGTGGTTCTGGTACGTCTGAGAGGTGGTTCCGCCATGGCTGGCAGGTGATTCCGGACCGTCCCCAGGTGGTTCTGGCATAGCCAGCAGTTGATATTGGCCTGTCCGGCAGGTGGTTCCAGCGAGTCGAACAGGTGGCTCCGGCGTGCTCGGCAGGTGGTTCCGGTCTGTCCGGTAGGTGATTCCGGCGTGTCCGGCACGTGCTTCGGCACGTCTGAGAGGTGGTTCCGGCATGCGCGACAGGTGGTTTCGGAGTGTCCGCCAGGTGGTTCTGGCGTACCCGGCAGGTGATTTTGGCGTGTCCGGCAGGTGTTTCTGGCGAGTCGAGCAGGTGGCTCCGGCATGCTCGGCAGGTGCTTCGGCGTCTCCGGCACGTGGTTCTGGTGTGTCTGAGAGCTGGTTCCGGCATGTCCGGCAGATGATTCCGGAGTGTCCGCCAAGTGGTTCTGGCATACCCGGCTGGTGATTTGGGCATGTCAGGTAGGTGGTTCCGGCGAGTCGAGCAGGTGGCTCCGGCGTGCTCGGCAGGTTGTTCAGACGGGTCTGGCAGGTGTTTTCCGTCTGTTCGGGGTGTGGTTCCAGCATCTCATGCACATGGTTCTGGCACGTCTGAGATGTGGTTCCGGCCGGCCCGACAGGTGTTTCCACAGTGTCCGCCAAGTGGTACTGGCGTAGTTGGCAGGTGATTTTGGCATGACCGGCAGGTGGTTCCAGCAAGCCCGGCAGGTGATTCCGAAGTGTTCCCCAACTGGTTGTGGCGTAGCCGGCAGGTGATTTTTGCGTGTCCGGCAGGTGGTTCTGGCGAGTCGAGCAGGTGGTTCCGGCGTGCTCGGCAGGTGCTTCCGGGGTCATTGGCACGTGGTTCTGGCATATCTGAGAGGTGGTTCCGGCATGCCCGGCAGGTGATTCGGAGTGTTCGCCAAGTGTTTCCGGCGTAGCCGGCAGGTGATTTTGCATGTCCAGCGGTCGTTCCGGCGGGTCGAGCCGGTGGTTCCGGCGTGTCCGGCAGGTGGTTCCGGTCTGTCCGGCAGGTGGTTCTGTGGTGTCCGGCACGAGGTTCAGTCTGAGAGGCTGTGCCGGCATGCCCCTCACGTGATTCCGGCTTGTCCCCGAAGTGGTGCTGGTGTAGCGGGCAGGTGATTTTGGCGTGTCCGGCAGGTGGTTCAGGCGAGTTGAGCAGGTGGTTGCGACGTGCTCGGCAGGTGCTTCCGGCGTCTCCGGCACGTGTTTCTGGCACATCTGACTGGTGGTTCCGGCATGCCCAAAGTTGATTCCGGTCTGTCCGGTAGGTGGTTCCGGCGTGCACGGCACGTGGTTCTGGTACGTGTCAGAGGTGGTTGCGTATGCCCAACAGGTGATTCCGGACTGTCCGCCACGTGCTTCTGGCACGTCTGAGAGGTGGTTCCAACATGCCCGGCAGGTCATTTCGGAGAGTCGTCCAAGTGGTTCTGGCGTAGCCCGCAGGTGATTTTGGCGTGTCCGGCAGGTGGTTCCGCCGTGCTCGGCAGGTGGTTCAGGCATGGCCGTCACGTGGTTCCAGTCTGTCCAGGACGTGTTTCCAGCTTCTCCGGCAGGTGGTTCTGGTACGTCTGAGAGGTGGTTCCGCCATGGCTGGCAGGTGATCCCGGACTGTCCCCCAGGTGGTTCTGGCATAGCCAGCAGTTGATATTGGCCTGTCCGGCAGGTGGTTCCAGCGAGTCGAACAGGTGGCTCCGGCGTTCTGGCAGGTGGTTCCGGTCTGTCCGGTAGGTGTTTCCGGCGTGTCTGGCACGTGCTTCCGGCACGTCTGAGAGGTGGTTCCGGCATGCGCGGCAGGTGATTCCGGAGTGTCCGCCAGGTGGTTCTGGCAGTACCCGGCAGGTGATTTTGGCGTGTCCGGCAGGTGTTTCTGGCGAGTCGAGCAGGTGGCTCCGGCATGCTCGGCAGGTGCTTCCGGCGTCTCCGGCACTTGGTTCTGGTGTGTCTGAGAGCTGGTTCCGGCATGTCCGGCAGATGATTCCGGAGTGTCCGCCAAGTGGTTCTGGCATACCCAGCAGGTGATTTTGGGCGTGTCAGGGAGGTGGTACCGGTGAGTCGAGCAGGTGGTTCCGGCGTGCTCAGCAGGTGGTTCAGGCGGTTCTGGCAGGTGGTATCCGTTGTTCGGGGTGTGGTTCCAGCATCTCATGAACACGTTTCTGGCACGTCTGAGATGTGGTTCCAGCCGGCCCGACAGGTGTTTCCGCAGTGTCCGCCAAGCGGTTCTGGCGTAGTTGGCAGGTGATTTTGGCATGACTGGCAGGTGGTTCCAGCAAGCCTGGCAGGTGATTCCAAAGTGTTCACCAACTGGTTGTGGCGTAGCCGGCAGGTGATTTTTGCGTGATCGGCAGGTGGTTCTGGCGAGTCGAGCAGGTGGTTCCGGCGTGCTCGGCTGGTGCTTCCGGGGTCATTGGCACGGGGTTCTGGCATGTCTGAGAGGTGGTTCCTGCATGCCCGGCAAGTGATTCCGGAGTGTTCGCCAAGTGGTTCTGGCATAGTCGGCAGGTGATTTTGGCATGTCCGGCAGGTGGTTCAGGCGAGTTGAGCAGGTGGTTCCAACGTGCTTGGCAGGTGCTTCCGGCGTCTCCGGCACGTGTTTCTGGCACATCTGACAGGTGGTTCCGGCATGCCCGAAGGTGATTCCGGTCTGTCCGGTAGGTGGTTCCAGCCTGCACGGCATGTGGTTCTGGTACGTCTCAGAGGTGGTTGCGCATGCCCAACAGGTGATTCCGGACTGTCCGCCACATGGTTCTGGCACGTCTGAGAGGTGGTTCCGGCATGCCCGGCAGGTCATCCCAGAGAGTCCTCCAAGTGGTTCTGGCATAACACGCAGGTGATTTTGGCGTGTCTGGCAGGTTGTTCCGTTGTGCTTGGCAGGTGGTTCAGGCTTGGCCGGCAGGTGGTTCCAGACTGTCCAGGACGTGTTTCCAGCTTCTCCGGCAGGTGGTTCTGGTACGTCTGAGAGGTGGTTCCGCCATGGCTGGCAGGTGATTCGGACCGCCCCCAGGTGGTTCTGGCATAGCCAGCAGTTCATATTGGCCTGTCCGGCAGGTGGTTCCAGCGAGTCGAACAGGTGGCTCCGGCGTGCTCGGCAGGTGGTTCGGTCTGTCCGGTAGGTGATTCGGCGTGTCCGGCACGTGCTTCCGGCACGTCTGAGAGGTGGTTCCGGCATGCGCGACAGGTGATTTCGGAGTGTCCGCCAGGTGGTTCTGGCGTACCCGGCAGGTGATTTTGGCGTGTCCGGCAGGTGTTTCTGGCGAGTCGAGCAGGTGGCTCCGGCATGCTCGGCAGGTGCTTCCGGCGTCTCCGGCACGTGGTTCTGGTGTGTCTGAGAGCTGGTTCCGGCATGTCCGGCAGATGATTCCGGAGTGTCCGCCAAGTGGTTCTGGCATACCCGGCTGGTGATTTGGGCATGTCAGGTAGGTGGTTCCGGCGAGTCGAGCAGGTGGCTCCGGCGTGCTCGGCAGGTTGTTCAGACGGGTCTGGCAGGTGTTTTCCGTCTGTTCGGGGTGTGGTTCCAGCATCTCATGCACATGGTTCTGGCACGTCTGAGATGTGGTTCCGGCCGGCCCGACAGGTGTTTCCACAGTGTCCGCCAAGTGGTACTGGCGTAGTTGGCAGGTGATTTTGGCATGACCGGCAGGTGGTTCCAGCAAGCCCGGCAGGTGATTCCGAAGTGTTCCCCAACTGGTTGTGGCGTAGCCGGCAGGTGATTTTTGCGTGTCCGGCAGGTGGTTCTGGCGAGTCGAGCAGGTGGTTCCGGCGTGCTCGGCAGGTGCTTCCGGGGTCATTGGCACGTGGTTCTGGCATATCTGAGAGGTGGTTCCGGCATGCCCGGCAGGTGATTCCGGAGTGTTCGCCAAGTGTTTCCGGCGTAGCCGGCAGGTGATTTTGCATGTCCAGCGGTCGTTCCGGCGGGTCGAGCCGGTGGTTCCGGCGTGTCCGGCAGGTGGTTCCGGTCTGTCCGGCAGGTGGTTCTGTGGTGTCCGGCACGAGGTTCAGTCTGAGAGGCTGTGCCGGCATGCCCCTCACGTGATTCCGGCTTGTCCCCGAAGTGGTGCTGGTGTAGCGGGCAGGTGATTTTGGCGTGTCCGGCAGGTGGTTCAGGCGAGTTGAGCAGGTGGTTGCGACGTGCTCGGCAGGTGCTTCCGGCGTCTCCGGCACGTGTTTCTGGCACATCTGACTGGTGGTTCCGGCATGCCCAAAAGTTGATTCCGGTCTGTCCGGTAGGTGGTTCCGGCGTGCACGGCACGTGGTTCTGGTACGTCTCAGAGGTGGTTGCGTATGCCCAACAGGTGATTCCGGACTGTCCGCCACGTGCTTCTGGCACGTCTGAGAGGTGGTTCCAACATGCCCGGCAGGTCATTTCGGAGAGTCGTCCAAGTGGTTCTGGCGTAGCCCGCAGGTGATTTTGGCGTGTCCGGCAGGTGGTTCCGCCGTGCTCGGCAGGTGGTTCAGGCATGGCCGTCACGTGGTTCCAGTCTGTCCAGGACGTGTTTCCAGCTTCTCCGGCAGGTGGTTCTGGTACGTCTGAGAGGTGGTTCCGCCATGGCTGGCAGGTGATCCCGGACTGTCCCCCAGGTGGTTCTGGCATAGCCAGCAGTTGATATTGGCCTGTCCGGCAGGTGGTTCCAGCGAGTCGAACAGGTGGCTCCGGCGTGCTCGGCAGGTGGTTCCGGTCTGTCCGGTAGGTGATTCCGGCGTGTCCGGCACGTGCTTCCGGCACGTCTGAGAGGTGGTTCCGGCATGCGCGACAGGTGGTTTCGGAGTGTCCGCCAGGTGGTTCTGGCGTACCCGGCAGGTGATTTTGGCGTGTCCGGCAGGTGTTTCTGGCGAGTCGAGCAGGTGGCTCCGGCATGCTCGGCAGGTGCTTCCGGCGTCTCCGGCACGTGGTTCTGGTGTGTCTGAGAGCTGGTTCCGGCATGTCCGGCAGATGATTCCGGAGTGTCCGCCAAGTGGTTCTGGCATACCCGGCTGGTGATTTGGGCATGTCAGGTAGGTGGTTCCGGCGAGTCGAGCAGGTGGCTCCGGCGTGCTCGGCAGGTTGTTCAGACGGGTCTGGCAGGTGTTTTCCGTCTGTTCGGGGTGTGGTTCCAGCATCTCATGCACATGGTTCTGGCACGTCTGAGATGTGGTTCCGGCCGGCCCGACAGGTGTTTCCACAGTGTCCGCCAAGTGGTACTGGCGTAGTTGGCAGGTGATTTTGGCATGACCGGCAGGTGGTTCCAGCAAGCCCGGCAGGTGATTCCGAAGTGTTCCCCAACTGGTTGTGGCGTAGCCGGCAGGTGATTTTTGCGTGTCCGGCAGGTGGTTCTGGCGAGTCGAGCAGGTGGTTCCGGCGTGCTCGGCAGGTGCTTCCGGGGTCATTGGCACGTGGTTCTGGCATATCTGAGAGGTGGTTCCGGCATGCCCGGCAGGTGATTCCGGAGTGTTCGCCAAGTGTTTCCGGCGTAGCCGGCAGGTGATTTTGCATGTCCAGCGGTCGTTCCGGCGGGTCGAGCCGGTGGTTCCGGCGTGTCCGGCAGGTGGTTCCGGTCTGTCCGGCAGGTGGTTCTGTGGTGTCCGGCACGAGGTTCAGTCTGAGAGGCTGTGCCGGCATGCCCCTCACGTGATTCCGGCTTGTCCCCGAAGTGGTGCTGGTGTAGCGGGCAGGTGATTTTGGCGTGTCCGGCAGGTGGTTCAGGCGAGTTGAGCAGGTGGTTGCGACGTGCTTGGCAGGTGCTTCCGGCGTCTCCGGCACGTGTTTCTGGCACATCTGACTGGTGGTTCCGGCATGCCCGAAAGTTGATTCCGGTCTGTCCGGTAGGTGGTTCCGGCGTGCACGACACGTGGTTCTGGTACGTCTCAGAGGTGGTTGCGTATGCCCAACAGGTGATTCCGGACTGTCCGCCACGTGCTTCTGGCACGTCTGAGAGGTGGTTCCAACATGCCCGGCAGGTCATTTCGGAGAGTCGTCCAAGTGGTTCTGGCGTAGCCCGCAGGTGATTTTGGCGTGTCCGGCAGGTGGTTCCGCCGTGCTCGGCAGGTGGTTCAGGCATGGCCGTCACGTGGTTCCAGTCTGTCCAGGACGTGTTTCCAGCTTCTCCGGCAGGTGGTTCTGGTACGTCTGAGAGGTGGTTCCGCCATGGCTGGCAGGTGATCCCGGACTGTCCCCCAGGTGGTTCTGGCATAGCCAGCAGTTGATATTGGCCTGTCCGGCAGGTGGTTCCAGCGAGTCGAACAGGTGGCTCCGGCGTTCTTGGCAGGTGGTTCCGGTCTGTCCGGTAGGTGTTTCCGGCGTGTCTGGCACGTGCTTCCGGCACGTCTGAGAGGTGGTTCCGGCATGCGCGGCAGGTGATTCCGTAGTGTCCGCCAGGTGGTTCTGGCATACCCGGCAGGTGATTTTGGCGTGTCCGGCAGGTGTTTCTGGCGAGTCGAGCAGGTGGCTCCGGCATGCTCGGCAGGTGCTTCCGGCGTCTCCGGCACTTGGTTCTGGTGTGTCTGAGAGCTGGTTCCGGCATGTCCGGCAGATGATTCCGGAGTGTCCGCCAAGTGGTTCTGGCATACCCAGCAGGTGATTTTGCCGTGTCAGGGAGGTGGTACCGGTGAGTCGAGCAGGTGGTTCCGGCGTGCTCAGCAGGTGGTTCAGGCGGTTCTGGCAGGTGGTATCCGTCTGTTCGGGGTGTGGTTCCAGCATCTCATGAACACGTTTCTGGCACGTCTGAGATGTGGTTCCGGTCGGCCCGACAGGTGTTTCCGCAGTGTCCGCCAAGCGGTTCTGGCGTAGTTGGCAGGTGATTTTGGCATGACTGGCAGGTGGTTCCAGCAAGCCTGGCAGGTGATTCCAAAGTGTTCACCAACTGGTTGTGGCGTAGCCGGCAGGTGATTTTTGCGTGATCGGCAGGTGGTTCTGGCGAGTCGAGCAGGTGGTTCCGGCGTGCTCGGCTGGTGCTTCCGGGGTCATTGGCACGGGGTTCTGGCATGTCTGAGAGGTGGTTCCTGCATGCCCGGCAAGTGATTCCGGAGTGTTCACGAAGTGGTTCTGGCATAGTCGGCAGGTGATTTTGGCATGTCCGGCAGGTGGTTCAGGCGAGTTGAGCAGGTGGTTGCGACGTGCTTGGCAGGTGCTTCCGGCGTCTCCGGCACGTGTTTCTGGCACATCTGACAGGTGGTTCCGGCATGCCCGAAAGGTGATTCCGGTCTGTCCGGTAGGGGGTTCCAGCCTGCACGGCATGTGGTTCTGGTACGTCTCAGAGGTGGTTGCGCATGCCCAACAGGTGATTCCGGACTGTCCGCCACATGGTTCCGGCACGTCTGAGAGGTGGTTCCGGCATGCCCGGCATGTCATCCCAGAGAGTACTCCAAGTGGTTCTGGCATAACACGCAGGTGATTTTGGCGTGTCTGGCAGGTTGTTCCGTTGTGCTTGGCAGGTGGTTCAGGCATGGCCGTCACGTGGTTCCAGTCTGTCCAGGACGTGTTTCCAGCTTCTCCGGCAGGTGGTTCTGGTACGTATGAGAGGTGGCTCCACCATGGCTGTCAGGTGATCCCGGTCTGTCCCCAATGTGGTTCTGGCATAGCCAGCAGTTGATATTGGCCTGTCCGGCAGGTGGTTCCAGCGAGTCGAACAGGCGGCTCCTGCGTTCTTTGCCGGGGGTTCCGGTCTGTCCGGTAGGTGTTTCCGGCGTGCCTGGCACGTGCTTCCGGCAAGTCTGAGAGGTGGTTCCGGCATGCGCGACAGGTGAATTCGGAGTGTCCGCCAGGTGGTTCTGGCATACCCGGCAGGTGATTTTGGCGTGTCCGGCTGGTGGTTCTGGCGAGTCGAGCAGGTGGTTCCGGCGTGCTCGGCTGGTTCTTCCGGGGTCATTGGCACAGGGTTCTGGCATGTCTGAGAGGTGGTTCCTGCATGCCCGGCAAGTGATTCCGGAGTGTTCGCCAAGTGGTTCTGGCATAGTCGGCAGGTGATTTTGGCATGTCCGGCAGGTGGTTCAGGCGAGTTGAGCAGGTGGTTCCAACGTGCTTGGCAGGTGCTTCCGGCGTCTCCGGCACGTGTTTCTGGCACATCTGACAGGTGGTTCCGGCATGCCCGAAAGGTGATTCCGGTCTGTCCGGTAGGTGGTTCCAGCCTGCACGGCATGTGGTTCTGGTACGTCTCAGAGGTGGTTGCGCATGCCCAACAGGTGATTCCGGACTGTCCGCCACATGGTTCTGGCACGTCTGAGAGGTGGTTCCGGCATGCCCGGCAGGTCATCCCAGAGAGTCCTCCAAGTGGTTCTGGCATAACACGCAGGTGATTTTGGCGTGTCCGGCAGGTTGTTCAATTGTGCGTGGCAGGTGGTTCAGGCTTGGCCAGCAGGTGGTTCCAGACTGTCCAGGACGTGTTTCCAGCTTCTCCCGCAGGTGGTTCTGGTACGTCTGAGAGGTGGTTCCGCCATGGCTGGCAGGTGATTCCGGACCGTCCCCCAGGTGGTTCTGGCATAGCCAGCAGTTGATATTGGCCTGTCCGGCAGGTGGTTCCAGCGAGTCGAACAGGTCGCTCCGGCGTGCTCGGCAGGTGTTTCTGGTCTGTCCGGTAGGTGATTCCGGCGTGTCCGGCACGTGCTTCCGGCACGTCTGAGAGGTGGTTCCGGCATGCGCGACAGGTCGTTTCGGAGTGTCCGCCAGGTGGTTCTGGCGTACCCGGCAGGTGATTTTGGCGTGTCCGGCAGGTGTTTCTGGCGAGTCGAGCAGGTGGCTCCGGCATGCTCGGCAGGTGCTTCCGGCATCTCCGGCACGTGGTTCTGGTGTGTCTGAGAGCTGGTTCCGGCATGTCCGGCAGATGATTCCGGAGTGTCCGCCAAGTGGTTCTGGCACACCCGGCTGGTGATTTGGGCATGTCAGGTAGGTGGTTCCGGCGAGTCGAGCAGGTGGCTCCGGCGTGCTCGGCAGGTTGTTCAGACGGGTCTGGCATGTGTTTTCCGTCTGTTCGGGGTGTGGTTCCAGCATCTCATGCACATGGTTCTGGCACGTCTGAGATGTGGTTCCGGCCGGCCCGACAGGTGTTTCCACAGTGTCCGCCAAGTGGTACTGGCGTAGTTGGCAGGTGATTTTGGCATGACCGGCAGGTGGTTCCAGCAAGCCCGGCAGGTGATTCCGAAGTGTTCCCCAACTGGTTGTGGCGTAGCCGGCAGGTGATTTTTGCGTGTCCGGCAGGTGGTTCTGGCGAGTCGAGCAGGTGGTTCCGGCGTGCTCGGCAGGTACTCCCGGGGTCATTGGCACGTGGTTCTGGCATATCTGAGAGGTGGTTCCGGCATGCCCGGCAGGTGATTCCGGAGTGTTCGCCAAGTGTTTCCGGCGTAGCCGGCAGGTGATTTTGCATGTCCAGCGGTCGTTCCGGCGGGTCGAGCCGGTGGTTCCGGCGTGTGCGGCAGGTGGTTCCGGTCTGTCCGGCAGGTGGTTCTGTGGTGTCCGGCACGAGGTTCAGTCTGAGAGGCTGTGCCGGCATGCCCCTCACGTGATTCCGGCTTGTCCCCGAAGTGGTGCTGGTGTAGCGGGCAGGTGATTTTGGCGTGTCCGGCAGGTGGTTCAGGCGAGTTGAGCAGGTGGTTGCGACGTGCTCGGCAGGTGCTTCCGGCGTCTCCGGCACGTGTTTCTGGCACATCTGACTGGTGGTTCCGGCATGCCCGAAAGTTGATTCCGGTCTGTCCGGTAGGTGGTTCCCGCGTGCACGACACGTGGTTCTGGTACGTCTCAGAGGTGGTTGCGTATGCCCAACAGGTGATTCCGGACTGTCCGCCACGTGCTTCTGGCACGTCTGAGAGGTGGTTCCAACATGCCCGGCAGGTCATTTCGGAGAGTCGTCCAAGTGGTTCTGGCGTAGCCCGCAGGTGATTTTGGCGTGTCCGGCAGGTGGTTCCGCCGTGCTCGGCAGGTGGTTCAGGCATGGCCGTCACGTGGTTCCAGTCTGTCCAGAACGTGTTTCCAGCTTCTCCGGCAGGTGGTTCTGGTACGTCTGAGAGGTGGTTCCACCATGGTTGGCAGGTGATCCCGGACTGTCCCCCAGGTGGTTCTGGCATAGCCAGCAGTTGATATTGGCCTGTCTGGCAGGTGTTTCCAGCGAGTCGAACAGGTGGCTCCGGCGTTCTTGGCAGGTGGTTCCGGTCTGTCCGGTAGGTGTTTCCGGCCTGTCTGGCACGTGCTTCCGGCACGTCTGAGAGGTGGTTCCGGCATGCGCGCCAGGTGATTCCGTAGTGTCCGCCAGGTGGTTCTGGCATACCCGGCAGGTGATTTTGGCGTGTCCGGCAGGTGTTTCTGGCGAGTCGAGCATGTGGCTCCGGCATGCTCGGCAGGTGCTTCCGGCGTCTCCGGCACTTGGTTCTGGTGTGTCTGAGAGCTGGTTCCGGCATGTCCGGCAGATGATTCCGGAGTGTCCGCCAAGTGGTTCTGGCATACCCAGCAGGTGATTTTGCCGTGTCGGGGACGTGGTACCGGTGAGTCGAGCAGGTGGTTCCGGCGTGCTCAGCAGGTGGTTCAGGCGGTTCTGGCAGGTGGTATCCGTCTGTTCGGGGTGTGGTTCCAGCATCTCATGAACACGTTTCTGGCACGTCTGAGATGTGGTTCCAGCCGGCCCGACAGGTGTTTCCGCAGTGTCCGCCAAGCGGTTCTGGTGTAGTTGGCAGGTGATTTTGGCATGACCGGCAGGTGGTTCCAGCAAGCCTGGCAGGTGATTCCAAAGTGTTCACCAACTGGTTGTGGCGTAGCCGGCAGGTGATTTTTGCGTGATCGGCAGGTGGTTCTGGCGAGTCGAGCAGGTGGTTCCGGCGTGCTCGGCTGGTGCTTCCGGGGTCATTGGCACGGGGTTCTGGCATGTCTGAGAGGTGGTTCCTGCATGCCCGGCAAGTGATTCCGGAGTGTTCGCCAAGTGGTTCTGGCATAGTCGGCAGGTGATTTTGGCATGTCCGGCAGGTGGTTCAGGCGAGTTGAGCAGGTGGTTCCAACGTGCTTGGCAGGTGCTTCCGGCGTCTCCGGCACGTGTTTCTGGCACATCTGACAGGTGGTTCCGGCATGCCCGAAAGGTGATTCCGGTCTGTCCGGTAGGTGGTTCCAGCCTGCACGGCATGTGGTTCTGGTACGTCTCAGAGGTGGTTGCGCATGCCCAACAGGTGATTCCGGACTGTCCGCCACATGGTTCTGGCACGTCTGAGAGGTGGTTCCGGCATGCCCGGCAGGTCATCCCAGAGAGTCCTCCAAGTGGTTCTGGCATAGCACACAGGTGATTTTGGCGTGTCCGGCATGTTGTTCAATTGTGCTTGGCAGGGGGTTCAGGCTTGGCCAGCAGGTGGTTCCAGACTGTCCAGGACGTGTTTCCAGCTTCTCCTGCAGGTGGTTCTGGGACGTCTGAGAGGTGGTTCCGCCATGGCTGGCAGGTGATTCCGGACCGTCCCCCAGGTGGTTCTGGCATAGCCAGCAGTTGATATTGGCCTGTCCGGGAGGTGGTTCCAGCCAGTCGAACAGTTGGCTCCGGCGTGCTCGGCAGGTGATTTCGGTCTGTCCGGTAGGTGATTCCGGCGTGTCCGGCACGTGCTTCCATCACGTCTGAGAGGTGGTTCCGGCATGCGCCACAGGTGATTTCGGAGTGTCCGCCAGGGGGTTCTGGCGTACCCGGCAGGTGATTTTGGCGTGTCCGGCAGGTGTTTCTGGCGAGTCGAGCAGGTGGCTCCGGCATGCTCGGCAGGTGCTTCCGGCGTCTCCGACACATGGTTCTGGTGTGTCTGAGAGCTGGTTCCGGCATGTCCGGCAGATGATTCCGGAGTGTCCGCCAAGTGGTTCTGGCATACCCGGCTGGTGATTTTGGCATGTCAGGTAGTTGGTTCTCGCGAGTCAAGCAGGTGGCACCGGCGTGCTAGGCAGTTTCTTCAGATGGGTCTGGCAGGTGTTTTCCGTCTGTTCGGGGTGTGGTTCCAGCATCTCATGCACATGGTTCTGGCACGTCTGAGATGTGGTTCCGGCCGGCCCGACAGGTGTTTCCACCGTGTTCGCCAAGTGGTACTGGCGTAGTTGGCAGGTGATTTTGGCATGACCGGCAGGTGGTTCCAGCAAGCCCGGCAGGTGATTCCGAAGTGTTCCCCAACTGGTTGTGGCGTAGCCGGCAGGTGATTTTTGCGTGTCCGGCAGGTGGTTCTGGCGAGTCGAGCAGGTGGTTCCGGCGTGCTCGGCAGGTGCTTCTGGGGTCATTGGCACGTGGTTCTGGCATATCTGAGAGGTGGTTCCGGCATGCCCGGCAGGTGATTCCGGAGTGTTCGCCAAGTGTTTCCGGCGTAGCCGGCAGGTGAGTTTGCATGTCCAGCGGTCGTTCCGGCGGGTCGAGCCGGTGGTTCCGGCGTGTCCGGCAGGTGGTTCCGGTCTGTCCGGCAGGTGGTTCTGTGGTGTCCGGCACGAGGTTCAGTCTGAGAGGCTGTGCCGGCATGCCCCTCACGTGATTCCGGCTTGTCCCCGAAGTGGTGCTGGTGTAGCGGGCAGGTGATTTTGGCGTGTCCGGCAGGTGGTTCAGGCGAGTTGAGCAGGTGCTTGCGACGTGCTCGGCAGGTGCTTCCGGCGTCTCCGGCACGTGTTTCTGGCACATCTGACTGGTGGTTCCGGCATGCCCAAGAGTTGATTCCGGTCTGTCCGGTAGGTGGTTCCGGCGTGCACGGCACGTGGTTCTGGTACGTGTCAGAGGTGGTTGCGTATGCCCAACAGGTGATTCCGGACTGTCCGCCACGTGCTTCTGGAACGTCTGAGAGGTGGTTCCAACATGCCCGGCAGGTCATTTCGGAGAGTCGTCCAAGTGGTTCTGGCGTAGCCCGCAGGTGATTTTGGCGTGTCCGGCAGGTGGTTCCGCCGTGCTCGGCAGGTGGTTCAGGCATGGCCGTCACGTGGTTCCAGTCTGTCCAGGACGTGTTTCCAGCTTCTCCGGCAGGTGGTTCTGGTACGTCTGAGAGGTGGTTCCGCCATGGCTGGCAGGTGATCCCGGACTGTCCCCCAGGTGGTTCTGGCATAGCCAGCAGTTGATATTGGCCTGTCCGGCAGGTGGTTCCAGCGAGTCGAGCAGGTGGCTCCGGCGTGCTCGGCAGGTTGTTCAGACGGGTCTGGCATGTGTTTTCCGTCTTTTCGGGGTGTGGTTCCAGCATCTCATGCATATGGTTCTGGCTCGTCTGAGATGTGGTTCCGGCCGGCCCGACAGGTGTTTCCACAGTGTCCGCCAAGTGGTACTGGCATAGTTGGCAGGTGATTTTGGCATGACCGGCAGGTGGTTCCAGCAAGCCCGGCAGGTGATTCCGAAGTGTTCCCCAACTGGTTGTGGCGCAGCCGGCAGGTGATTTTTGCGTGTCCGGCAGGTGGTTCTGGCGAGTCGAGCAGGTGGTTCCGGCGTGCTCGGCAGGTACTCCCGGGGTCATTGGCACGTGGTTCTGGCATATCTGAGAGGTGGTTCCGGCATGCCCGGCAGGTGATTCCGGAGTGTTCGCCAAGTGTTTCCGGCGTAGCCGGCAGGTGATTTTGCATGTCCAGCGGTCGTTCCGGCGGGTCGAGCCGGTGGTTTCGGCGTGTCCGGCAGGTGGTTCCGGTCTGTCCGGCAGGTGGTTCTGTGGTGTCCGGCACGAGGTTCAGTCTGAGAGGCTGTGCCGGCATGCCCCTCACGTGATTCCGGCTTGTCCCCGAAGTGGTGCTGGTGTAGCGGGCAGGTGATTTTGGCGTGTCCGGCAGGTGGTTCAGGCGAGTTGAGCAGGTGGTTGCGACGTGCTTGGCAGGTGCTTCCGGCGTCTCCGGCACGTGTTTCTGGCACATCTGACTGGTGGTTCCGGCATGCCCGAAAGTTGATTCCGGTCTGTCCGGTAGGTGGTTCCCGCGTGCACGACACGTGGTTCTGGTACGTCTCAGAGGTGGTTGCGTATGCCCAACAGGTGATTCCGGACTGTCCGCCACGTGCTTCTGGCACGTCTGAGAGGTGGTTCCAACATGCCCGGCAGGTCATTTCGGAGAGTCGTCCAAGTGGTTCTGGCGTAGCCCGCAGGTGATTTTGGCGTGTCCGGCAGGTGGTTCCGCCGTGCTCGGCAGGTGGTTCAGGCATGGCCGTCACGTGGTTCCAGTCTGTCCAGAACGTGTTTCCAGCTTCTCCGGCAGGTGGTTCTGGTACGTCTGAGAGGTGGTTCCACCATGGTTGGCAGGTGATCCCGGACTGTCCCCCAGGTGGTTCTGGCATAGCCAGCAGTTGATATTGGCCTGTCTGGCAGGTGTTTCCAGCGAGTCGAACAGGTGGCTCCGGCGTTCTTGGCAGGTGGTTCCGGTCTGTCCGGTAGGCGTTTCCGGCCTGTCTGGCACGTGCTTCCGGCACGTCTGAGAGGTGGTTCCGGCATGCGCGGCAGGTGATTCCGTAGTGTCCGCCAGGTGGTTCTGGCATACCCGGCAGGTGATATTGGCGTGTCCGGCAGGTGTTTCTGGCGAGTCGAGCAGGTGGCTCCGGCATGCTCGGCAGGTGCTTCCGGCGTCTCCGGCACTTGGTTCTGGTGTGTCTGAGAGCTGGTTCCGGCATGTCCGGCAGATGATTCCGGAGTGTCCGCCAAGTGGTTCTGGCATACCCAGCAGGTGATTTTGCCGTGTCGGGGACGTGGTACCGGTGAGTCGAGCAGGTGGTTCCGGCGTGCTCAGCAGGTGGTTCAGGCGGTTCTGGCAGGTGGTATCCGTCTGTTCGGGGTGTGGTTCCAGCATCTCATGAACACGTTTCTGGCACGTCTGAGATGTGGTTCCAGCCGGCCCGACAGGTGTTTCCGCAGTGTCCGCCAAGCGGTTCTGGCGTAGTTGGCAGGTGATTTTGGCATGTCAGGTAGGTGGTTCCGGCGAGTCGAGCAGGTGGCTCC
>NW_027227114.1:0-10448 GCF_037783145.1 Equus przewalskii
GCAGGTGGTTCCAGCGAGTCGAACAGGTGGCTCCGGCGTGCTCGGCAGGTGGTTCCGGTCTGTCCGGTAGGTGATTCCGGCGTGTCCGGCACGTGCTTCCGGCACGTCTGAGAGGTGGTTCCGGCATGCGTGACAGGTGATTTCGGAGTGTCCGCCAGGTGGTTCTGGCGTACCCGGCAGGTGATTTTGGCGTGTCCGGCAGGTGTTTCTGGCGAGTCGAGCAGGTGGCTCCGGCATGCTCGGCAGGTGCTTCCGGCGTCTCCGGCACGTGGTTCTGGTGTGTCTGAGAGCTGGTTCCGTCATGTCCGGCAGATGATTCCGGAGTGTCCGCCAAGTGGTTCAGGCATACCCGGCTGGTGATTTGGGCATGTCACTAGGTGGTTCTGGCGAGTCGAGCAGGTGGCTCCGGTGTGCTCGGCAGGTTGTTCAGACGGGTCTGGCAGGTGTTTTCCGTCTGTTCGGGGTGTGGCTCCAGCATCTCATGCACATGGTTCTGGCACGTCTGAGATGTGGTTCCGGGCGGCCCGACAGGTGTTTCCACAGTGTCCGCCAAGTGGTACTGGCGTAGTTGGCAGGTGATTTTGGCATGACCGGTAGGTGGTTCCAGCAAGCCCGGCAGGTGATTCCGAAGTGTTCCCCAACTGGTTGTGGCGTAGCCGGCAGGTGATTTTTGCGTGTCCGGCAGCTGGTTCTGGCGATTCGAGCAGGTGGTTCCGGCATGCTCGGCAGGTGCTTCCGGGGTCATTGGCACGTGGTTCTGGCATATCTGAGAGGTGGTTCCGGCATGCCCGGCAGGTGATTCCGGAGTGTTCGCCAAGTGTTTCCGGCGTAGCCGGCAGGTGATTTTGCATGTCCAGCGGTCGTTCCGGCGGGTCGAGCCGGTGGTTCCGGCGTGTCCGTCAGGTGGTCCCGGTCTGTCCGGCAGGTGGTTCTGTGGTGTCCGGCACGAGGTTCAGTCTGAGAGGCTGTGCCGGCATGCCCCTCACGTGATTCCGGCTTGTCCCCGAAGTGGTGCTGGTGTAGCGGGCAGGTGATTCTGGCGTGTCCGGCAGGTGGTTCAGGCGAGTTGAGCAGGTGGTTGCGACGTGCTCGGCAGGTGCTTCCGGCGTCTCCGGCACGTGTTTCTGGCACATCTGACTGGTGGTTCCGGCATGCCCAAAAGTTGATTCCGGTCTGTCCGGTAGGTGGTTCCGGCGTGCACGGCACGTGGTTCTGGTACGTCTCAGAGGTGGTTGCGTATGCCCAACAGGTGATTCCGGACTGTCCGCCACGTGCTTCTGGCACGTCTGAGAGGTGGTTCCAACATGCCCGGCAGGTCATTTCGGAGACTCGTCCAAGTGGTTCTGGCGTAGCCCGCAGGTGATTTTGGCGTGTCCGGCAGGTGGTTCCGCCGTGCTCGGCAGGTGGTTCAGGCATGGCCGTCACGTGGTTCCAGTCTGTCCAGGACGTGTTTCCAGCTTCTCCGGCAGGTGGTTCTGGTACGTCTGAGAGGTGGTTCCGCCATGGCTGGCAGGTGATCCCGGACTGTCCCCCAGGTGGTTCTGGCATAGCCAGCAGTTGATATTGGGCTGTCCGGCAGGTGGTTCCAGCGAGTCGAACAGGTGGCTCCGGCGTTCTTGGCAGGTGGGTCCGGTCTGTCCGGAAGGTGTTTCCGGCGTGTCTGGCACGTGCTTCCGGCACGTCTGAGAGGTGGTTCCGGCATGCGCGGCATGTGATTCCGTAGTGTCCGCCAGGTGGTTCTGGCATACCCGGCAGGTGACTTTGGCGTGTCCGGCAGGTGTTTCCGGCGAGTCGAGCAGGTGGCTCCGGCATGCTCGGTAGGTGCTTCCGGCGTCTCCGGCACTTGGTTCTGGTGTGTCTGAGAGCTGGTTCCAGCATGTCCGGCAGATGATTCCGGAGTGTCCGCCAAGTGGTTCTGGCATACCCAGCAGGTGATTTTGGCGTGTCAGGGAGGTGGTACCGGTGAGTCGAGCAGGTGGTTCCGGCGTGCTCAGCAGGTGGTTCAGGCGGTTCTGGCAGGTGGTATCCGTCTGTTCGGGGTGTGGTTCCAGCATCTCATGAACACGTTTCTGGCACGTCTGAGATGTGGTTCCAGCCGGCCCGACAGGTGTTTCCGCAGTGTCCGCCAAGCGGTTCTGGCGTAGTTGGCAGCTGATTTTGGCATGACCGGCATGTGGTTCCAGCAAGCCTGGCAGGTGATTCCAAAGTGTTCACCAACTGGTTGTGGCGTAGCCGGCAGGTGATTTTTGCGTGATCGGCAGGTGGTTCTGGCGAGTCGAGCAGGTGGTTCCGGCATGCTCGGCTGGTGCTTCCGGGGTCATTGGCACGGGGTTCTGGCATGTCTGAGAGGTGGTTCCTGCATGCCCGGCAAGTGATTCCGGAGTGTTCGCCAAGTGGTTCTGGCATAGTCGGCAGGTGATTTTGGCATGTCCGGCAGGTGGTTCAGGCGAGTTGAGCAGGTGGTTGCGACGTGCTTGGCAGGTGCTTCCGGCGTCTCCGGCACGTGTTTCTGGCACATCTGACAGGTGGTTCCGGCATGCCCGAAAGGTGATTCCGGTCTGTCCGGTAGGTGGTTCCAGCCTGCACGGCATGTGGTTCTGGTACGTCTCAGAGGTGGTTGCGCATGCCCAACAGGTGATTCCGGACTGTCCGCCACATGGTTCTGGCACGTCTGAGAGGTGGTTCCGGCATGCCCGGCAGGTCATCCCAGAGAGTCCTCCAAGTGGTTCTGGCATAACACGCAGGTGATTTTGGCGTGTCCGGCAGGTGGTTCCGCCGTGCTCGGCAGGTGGTTCAGGCATGGCCGTCACGTGGTTCCAGTCTGTCCAGGACGTGTTTCCAGCTTCTCCGGCAGGTGGTTCTGGTACGTCTGAGAGGTGGTTCCGCCATGGCTGGCAGGTGATTCCGGAACGTCCCCCAGGTGGTTCTGGCATAGCCAGCATTTGATATTGGCCTGTCCGGCAGGTGGTTCCAGCAAGTCGAACAGGTGGCTCCGGCGTGCTCGGCAGGTGGTTCCGGTCTGTCCGGTAGGTGATTCCGGCGTGTCCGGCACGTGCTTCCGGCACGTCTGAGAGGTGGTTCCGGCATGCGCGGCAGGTGGTTTCGGAGTGTCCGCCAATTGGTTCTGGCGTACCCGGCAGGTGAATTTGGCTTGTCCGGCAGGTGTTTCTGGCGAGTCGAGCAGGTGGCTCCGGCATGCTCGGCAGGTGCTTCCGGCGTCTCCGGTACGTGGTTCTGGTGTCTCTGAGAGCTGGTTCCGGCATGTCCGGCAGGTGATTCCGGAGTGTTCGCCAAGTGTTTCCGGCGTAGCCGGCATGTGATTTTGCATGTCCAGCGGTCGTTCCGGCGGGTCGAGCCGGTGGTTCCGGCGTGTCCGGCAGGTGGTTCCGGTCTGTCCGGCAGGTGGTTCTGTGGTGTCCGGCACGAGGTTCAGTCTGAGAGGCTGTGCCGGCATGCCCCTCACGTGATTCTGGCTTGTCCCCGAAGTGGTGCTGGTGTAGCGGGCAGGTGATTTTGGCGTATCCGGCAGGTGGTTCAGGCGAGTTGAGCAGGTGGTTGCGACGTGCTCAGCAGGTGCTTCCGGCGTCTCCGGCACGTGTTTCTGGCACATCTGACTGGTGGATCCGGCATGCCCAAAAGTTGATTCCGGTCTGTCCGGTAGGTGGTTCCGGCGTGCACGGCACGTGGTTCTGGTACGTCTCAGAGGTGGTTGCGTATTCCCAACAGGTGATTCCGGACTGTCCGCCACGTGCTTCTGGCACGTCTGAGAGGTGGCTCCAACATGCCCGGCAGGTCATTTCGGGGAGTCGTCCAAGTGGTTCTGGCATAACACGCAGGTGATTTTGGCGTGTCTGGCAGGTGGTTCCGTTGTGCTTGGCAGGTGGTTCAGGCTTGGCCGGCAGGTGGTTCCAGACTGTCCAGGACGTGTTTCCAGCTTCTCCGGCAGGTGGTTCTGGTAGGTCTGAGAGGTGGTTCCGACATGGCTGGCAGGTGATTCCGGACCGTCCCCCAGGTGGTTCTGGCATAGCCAGCATTTGATATTGGCCTGTCCGGCAGGTGGTTCCAGCGAGTCGAACAGGTGGCTCCGGCGTGCTCGGCAGGTGGTTCCGGTCTGTCCGGTAGGTGATTCCGGCGTGTCTGGCACATGCTTCCGGCACGTCTGAGAGGTGGTTCCGGCATGCGCGACAGGTGGTTACGGAGTGTCCGCCAGGTGGTTCTGGCGTACCCGGCAGGTGATTTTGGCGTGTCCGGCAGGTGTTTCTGGCGAGTCGAGCAGGTGGCTCCGGCATGCTCGGCAGGTGCTTCCGGGGTCATTGGCACGTGGTTCTGGCATATCTGAGAGGTGGTTCCGGCATGCCCGGCAGGTGATTCCGGAGTGTTCGCCAAGTGTTTCCGGCGTAGCCGGCAGGTGATTTTGCATGTCCAGCGGTCGTTCCGGCGGGTCGAGCCGGTGGTTCCGGCGTGTCCGTCAGGTGGTCCCGGTCTGTCCGGCAGGTGGTTCTGTGGTGTCCGGCACGAGGTTCAGTCTGAGAGGCTGTGCCGGCATGCCCCTCACGTGATTCCGGCTTGTCCCCGAAGTGGTGCTGGTGTAGCGGGCAGGTGATTCTGGCGTGTCCGGCAGGTGGTTCAGGCGAGTTGAGCAGGTGGTTGCGACGTGCTCGGCAGGTGCTTCCGGCGTCTCCGGCACGTGTTTCTGGCACATCTGACTGGTGGTTCCGGCATGCCCAAAAGTTGATTCCGGTCTGTCCGGTAGGTGGTTCCGGCGTGCACGGCACGTGGTTCTGGTACGTCTCAGAGGTGGTTGCGTATGCCCAACAGGTGATTCCGGACTGTCCGCCACGTGCTTCTGGCACGTCTGAGAGGTGGTTCCAACATGCCCGGCAGGTCATTTCGGAGACTCGTCCAAGTGGTTCTGGCGTAGCCCGCAGGTGATTTTGGCGTGTCCGGCAGGTGGTTCCGCCGTGCTCGGCAGGTGGTTCAGGCATGGCCGTCACGTGGTTCCAGTCTGTCCAGGACGTGTTTCCAGCTTCTCCGGCAGGTGGTTCTGGTACGTCTGAGAGGTGGTTCCGCCATGGCTGGCAGGTGATCCCGGACTGTCCCCCAGGTGGTTCTGGCATAGCCAGCAGTTGATATTGGCCTGTCTGGCAGGTGGTTCCAGCGAGTCGAACAGGTGGCTCCGGCGTTCTTGGCAGGTGGGTCCGGTCTGTCCGGAAGGTGTTTCCGGCGTGTCTGGCACGTGCTTCCGGCACGTCTGAGAGGTGGTTCCGGCATGCGCGGCATGTGATTCCGTAGTGTCCGCCAGGTGGTTCTGGCATACCCGGCAGGTGACTTTGCCGTGTCCGGCAGGTGTTTCCGGCGAGTCGAGCAGGTGGCTCCGGCATGCTCGGTAGGTGCTTCCGGCGTCTCCGGCACTTGGTTCTGGTGTGTCTGAGAGCTGGTTCCAGCATGTCCGGCAGATGATTCCGGAGTGTCCGCCAAGTGGTTCTGGCATACCCAGCAGGTGATTTTGGCGTGTCAGGGAGGTGGTACCGGTGAGTCGAGCAGGTGGTTCCGGCGTGCTCAGCAGGTGGTTCAGGCGGTTCTGGCAGGTGGTATCCGTCTGTTCGGGGTGTGGTTCCAGCATCTCATGAACACGTTTCTGGCACGTCTGAGATGTGGTTCCAGCCGGCCCGACAGGTGTTTCCGCAGTGTCCGCCAAGCGGTTCTGGCGTAGTTGGCAGCTGATTTTGGCATGACCGGCATGTGGTTCCAGCAAGCCTGGCAGGTGATTCCAAAGTGTTCACCAACTGGTTGTGGCGTAGCCGGCAGGTGATTTTTGCGTGATCGGCAGGTGGTTCTGGCGAGTCGAGCAGGTGGTTCCGGCGTGCTCGGCTGGTGCTTCCGGGGTCATTGGCACGGGGTTCTGGCATGTCTGAGAGGTGGTTCCTGCATGCCCGGCAAGTGATTCCGGAGTGTTCGCCAAGTGGTTCTGGCATAGTCGGCAGGTGATTTTGGCATGTCCGGCAGGTGGTTCAGGCGAGTTGAGCAGGTGGTTGCGACGTGCTTGGCAGGTGCTTCCGGCGTCTCCGGCACGTGTTTCTGGCACATCTGACAGGTGGTTCCGGCATGCCCGAAAGGTGATTCCGGTCTGTCCGGTAGGTGGTTCCAGCCTGCACGGCATGTGGTTCTGGTACGTCTCAGAGGTGGTTGCGCATGCCCAACAGGTGATTCCGGACTGTCCGCCACATGGTTCTGGCACGTCTGAGAGGTGGTTCCGGCATGCCCGGCAGGTCATCCCAGAGAGTCCTCCAAGTGGTTCTGGCATAACACGCAGGTGATTTTGGCGTGTCCGGCAGGTGGTTCCGCCGTGCTCGGCAGGTGGTTCAGGCATGGCCGTCACGTGGTTCCAGTCTGTCCAGGACGTGTTTCCAGCTTCTCCGGCAGGTGGTTCTGGTACGTCTGAGAGGTGGTTCCGCCATGGCTGGCAGGTGATTCCGGAACGTCCCCCAGGTGGTTCTGGCATAGCCAGCATTTGATATTGGCCTGTCCGGCAGGTGGTTCCAGCGAGTCGAACAGGTGGCTCCGGCGTGCTCGGCAGGTGGTTCCGGTCTGTCCGGTAGGTGATTCCGGCGTGTCCGGCACGTGCTTCCGGCACGTCTGAGAGGTGGTTCCGGCATGCGCGGCAGGTGGTTTCGGAGTGTCCGCCAATTGGTTCTGGCGTACCCGGCAGGTGATTTTGGCTTGTCCGGCAGGTGTTTCTGGCGAGTCGAGCAGGTGGCTCCGGCATGCTCGGCAGGTGCTTCCGGCGTCTCCGGTACGTGGTTCTGGTGTCTCTGAGAGCTGGTTCCGGCATGTCCGGCAGGTGATTCCGGAGTGTTCGCCAAGTGTTTCCGGCGTAGCCGGCATGTGATTTTGCATGTCCAGCGGTCGTTCCGGCGGGTCGAGCCGGTGGTTCCGGCGTGTCCGGCAGGTGGTTCCGGTCTGTCCGGCAGGTGGTTCTGTGGTGTCCGGCACGAGGTTCAGTCTGAGAGGCTGTGCCGGCATGCCCCTCACGTGATTCTGGCTTGTCCCCGAAGTGGTGCTGGTGTAGCGGGCAGGTGATTTTGGCGTATCCGGCAGGTGGTTCAGGCGAGTTGAGCAGGTGGTTGCGACGTGCTCAGCAGGTGCTTCCGGCGTCTCCGGCACGTGTTTCTGGCACATCTGACTGGTGGATCCGGCATGCCCAAAAGTTGATTCCGGTCTGTCCGGTAGGTGGTTCCGGCGTGCACGGCACGTGGTTCTGGTACGTCTCAGAGGTGGTTGCGTATTCCCAACAGGTGATTCCGGACTGTCCGCCACGTGCTTCTGGCACGTCTGAGAGGTGGTTCCAACATGCCCGGCAGGTCATCCCGGAGAGTCCTCCAAGTGGTTCTGGCATAACACGCAGGTGATTTTGGCGTGTCTGGCAGGTTGTTCCGTTGTGCTTGGCAGGTGGTTCAGGCTTGGCCGGCAGGTGGTTCCAGACTGTCCAGGACGTGTTTCCAGCTTCTCCGGCAGGTGGTTCTGGTAGGTCTGAGAGGTGGTTCCGACATGGCTGGCAGGTGATTCCGGACCGTCCCCCAGGTGGTTCTGGCATAGCCAGCATTTGATATTGGCCTGTCCGGCAGGTGGTTCCAGCGAGTCGAACAGGTGGCTCCGGCGTGCTCGGCAGGTGGCTCCGGTCTGTCCGGTAGGTGATTCCGGCGTGTCTGGCACATGCTTCCGGCACGTCTGAGAGGTGGTTCTGGCATGCGCGACAGGTGGTTACGGAGTGTCCGCCAGGTGGTTCTGGCGTACCCGGCAGGTGATTTTGGCGTGTCCGGCAGGTGTTTCTGGCGAGTCGAGCAGGTGGCTCCGGCATGCTCGGCAGGTGCTTCCAGCGTCTCCGGCACGTGGTTCTGGTGTGTCTGAGAGCTGGTTCCGGCATGTCCGGCAGATGATTCCGGAGTGTCCGCCAAGTGGTTCTGGCATACCCGGCTGGTGATTTGGGCATGTCAGGTAGGTGGTTCCGGCGAGTCGAGCAGGTGGCTCCAGCGTGCTCGGCAGGTTGTTCAGACGGGTCTGGCAGGTGTTTTCCGTCTGTTCGGGGTGTGGTTCCAGCATCTCATGCACATGGTTCTGGCACGTCTGAGATGTGGTTCCGGCCGGCCCGACAGGTGTTTCCACAGTGTCCGCCAAGTGGTACTGGCGTAGTTGGCAGGTGATTTTGGCATGACCGGCAGGTGGTTCCAGCAAGCCCGGCAGGTGATTCCGAAGTGTTCCCCAACTGGTTGTGGCGTAGCCGGCAGGTGATTTTTGCGTGTCCGGCAGGTGGTTCTGGCGAGTCGAGCAGGTGGTTCCGGCGTGCTCGGCAGGTGCTTCCGGGGTCATTGTCACGTGGTTCTGGCATATCTGAGAGGTGGTTCCGGCATGCCCGGCAGGTGATTCCGGAGTGTTCGCCAAGTGTTTCCGGCGTAGCCGGCAGGTGATTTTGCATGTCCAGCGGTCGTTCCGGCGGGTCGAGGCAGTGGTTCCGGCGTGTCCGGCAGGTGGTTCCGGTCTGTCCGGCAGGTGGTTCTGTGGTGTCCGGCACGAGGTTCAGTCTGAGAGGCTGTGCCGGCATGCCCCTCACGTGATTCCGGCTTGTCCCCGAAGTGGTGCTGGTGTAGCGGGCAGGTGATTTTGGCATGTCCGGCAGGTGGTTCAGGAGAGTCGAGCAGGTGGTTCCGGCGTGCTGAGCAGGTGGTTCAGGCGGTTCTGGCAGGTGGTATCCGTCTGTTCGGGGTGTGGTTCCAGCATCTCATGAACACGTTTCTGGCACGTCTGAGATGTGGTTCCAGCCGGCCCGACAGGTGTTTCCGCAGTGTCCGCCAAGCGGTTCTGGCGTAGTTGGCAGCTGATTTTGGCATGACCGGCAGGTGGTTCCAGCAAGCCTGGCAGGTGATTCCAAAGTGTTCACCAACTGGTTGTGGCGTAGCCGGCAGGTGATTTTTGCGTGATCGGCAGGTGGTTCTGGCGAGTCGAGCAGGTGGTTCCGGCGTGCTCGGCTGGTGCTTCCGGGGTCATTGGCACGTGGTTCTGGCATATCTGAGAGGTGGTTCCGGCATGCCCGGCAGGTGATTCCGGAGTGTTCGCCAAGTGTTTCCGGCGTAGCCGGCAGGTGATTTTGCATGTCCAGCGGTCGTTCCGGCGGGTCGAGCCGGTGGTTCCCGCGTGACCGGCAGGTGGTTCCGGTCTGTCCGGCAGGTGGTTCTGTGGTGTCCGGCACGAGGTTCAGTCTGAGAGGCTGTGCCGGCATGCCCCTCACGTGATTCCGGCTTGTCCCCGAAGTGGTGCTGGTGTAGCGGGCAGGTGATTTTGGCGTGTCCGGCAGGTGGTTCAGGCGAGTTGAGCAGGTGGTTCCAACGTGCTTGGCAGGTGCTTCCGGCGTCTCCGGCACGTGTTTCTGGCACATCTGACAGGTGGTTCCGGCATGCCCGAAAGGTGATTCCGGTCTGTCCGGTAGGTGGTTCCAGCCTGCACGGCATGTGGTTCTGGTACGTCTCAGAGGTGGTTGCGCATGCCCAACAGGTGATTCCGGACTGTCCGCCACATGGTTCTGGCACGTCTGAGAGGTGGTTCCGACATGCCCGGCAGGTCATCCCAGAGAGTCCTCCAAGTGGTTCTGGCATAACACGCAGGTGATTTTGGCGTGTCTGGCAGGTTGTTCCGTTGTGCTTGTCAGGTGGTTCAGGCTTGGCCGGCAGGTGGTTCCAGACTGTCCAGGACGTGTTTCCAGCTTCTCCGGCAGGTGGTTCTGGTACGTCTGAGAGGTGGTTCCGCCATGGCTGGCAGGTGATTCCGGACCGTCCCCCAGGTGGTTCTGGCATAGCCAGCAGTTGATATTGGCCTGTCCGGCAGGTGGTTCCAGCGAGTCGAACAGGTGGCTCCGGCGTGCTCGGCAGGTGGTTCCGGTCTGTCCGGTAGGTGATTCCGGCGTGTCCGGCACGTGCTTCCGTCACGTCTGAGAGGTGGTTCCGGCATGCGCGACAGCTGATTTCGGAGTGTCCGCCAGGTGGTTCTGGCGTACCTGGCAGGTGATTTTGGCGTGTCCAGCAGGTGTTTCTGGCGAGTCGAGCAGGTGGTTCCGGCATGCCCGGCAGGTGATTCCGGAGTGTTCGCCAAGTGTTTCCGGCGTAGCCGGCAGGTGATTTTGCATGTCCAGCGGTCGTTCCGGCGGGTCGAGCCGGTGGTTCCGGCGTGTCCGGCAGGTGGTTCCGGTCTGTCCGGCAGGTGGTTCTGTGGTGTCCGGCACGAGGTTCAGTCTGAGAGGCTGTGCCGGCATGCCCCTCACGTGATTCTGGCTTGTCCCCGAAGTGGTGCTGGTGTAGCGGGCAGGTGATTTTGGCGTATCCGGCAGGTGGTTCAGGCGAGTTGAGCAGGTGGTTGCGACGTGCTCAGCAGGTGCTTCCGGCGTCTCCGGCACGTGTTTG